>NC_092215.1:37546660-37568776 GCF_043381705.1 Parasteatoda tepidariorum
ACTGTGTACAGCATGGTCACATAATATATATATATATATGTAAAAATTTCGAAGTGCTGAAAAAAGTATGAAAAAAGTATGGTAACGCAATGACTGTAGTGAATGAAAAAAGTATGGTAACGCAATTATCAGATTTTCAGAAAAAGTGCTTGTTTTTAATGCGGTTATTAATAATTAATCAAATGATGTTATTTTAAAAAAATAAAATCAATATAAATTATTCATATACCTCTTCATCTGCTTTATTTCATTCCTTTTAATGTTATGTGCCAAGCATTAGAATTAGAATATTCCAACTGTTTACTATACCCCTGCTTGGTCAGTATTTTGTTTTTAAGTTTTTTGCCCTTTTTTGCCACTTTTTTTTCTTGAAAAAAAATCTTGACTCCTTTTGATTGTATGAAAAGTTAAATGCGATTTTGAAGTCCATATGTTTTTTCGTTATGTTGGGGGAAATAGAATGTCTTATTATTATTATTTTAATTTGAGTCCGATATCTAATCGCATCTGTTATGATAGAGTTTTGAACAATCTGAAAATAAAATTGATAGTAATGTTTTACTTACTACAAGCTGAATTTGCGTTCTTCGCATGGGAATATTTAAAAATAAATAAAAAATTCGATAAATAAGTATAGAGAAACACTACGAAATCATGAAAGCAAACTGAAAATCATATACCGACAAAATTAAAGAACTTGGATGAACTAGATAAGTAATATTTTTTGAGGATTTAAAGAATCAGAATTAATGATGTTAATTAAAAATTGGCTGAATAAATACTAGTATTTTTAATGTAACAGAACAGATTTCACATTCACTTAAATGTTAACATAACTAATTACATCAATTTTCAGTGTACTTGTATGATTTTTATTTCAAATTAGGTTGTGATAAATAGATGAAAACAAAAAAATATTTGTCCCACTTTCTAATAAATAGGTAATAAAATAGTTCAGATGCAACTTTTTTTTGTTCTGAAAATGTCACTAACCTGTTTCGTCCACTAAGATTTTCAATTAACATAGCTAAAATAGTTTCAAATTTTTAATTTAATGTTATCTTCGGTGGCTATTGAAGTAAACAAAGCTCTTTGTTTATACTTCATACCATTAAATAAAGATAAAATGTATTTAACATCTCGTGGCATGATGCTATTGCTCACGGCCGATTAATGATAGTTAAAATTCTTCTTAAATTAGACAGTTAATTCCAAATCACTTAATTCCAAAGTGTAGGTATTAAAACTGCTTGGCGCAGTTTTGAAAATCACCAAATATATCAATATAATATTTTATACCCATAAAAGTATATTTGATACTTATTATATAACCCTTCAACATTTGAGTTCATACATATTTGTCAATGGCAGTCAACTAAAGCTGAATTTTCTAAAAAAAATATACATTCGAACTTCATAAGGATTTTGGAGCCTGACCATTACTTTTTCTAACTTTCAATTTACTGCTAATTATTTATAAGTAGTGATGGAAGAAATTTATTTTATTTCTAATTCTTTAAAATTTTAATACACTGGATATTAATACCACTGGGAAAAATATTTTCTGAAACTGTGGAAAACCCGTTGTGGAAATTCTTATCAGAACCAATTCGCCAATTACCATAATACCAGTAGTACATATTACAGTCAGTGATACATATGAATTAAGCGTCATCGGTGGATGGGGATTTTTTACGGTTTTTTAAAACAAATTTTGCATTAATCTTTCTTCCATGAGCTTGTCTCTTGAGTACATATCTTATTTTATTTTACTTCAATTAATACACATTATCGATATTAATTGAGCTTTAGTGTCAATAATAATATGCAGTTTTTTTTACGGCTACCCAAAATGCGAATAAGTATATTTTCTACTTATTTTGGCTTTTGAGTTCAGAAGTTACTTTTTTCTATTTCAATTAATACATATTTCTAACATTAATTAAGCATCATTGTCGTCAATGATAGTATGACTATTTCTTACTGTTGTTCTAGACAAATAAATACATTTACTCCATTTCTTTTGTTTTCTAGTATGTTGCTTATTACTTTTATTTCAAGATGCATATATTACCTTAATTATTTATGCATAATTGGAGTAATTAAGCCTCATTGATGCCATTTTTTAATGTTTCTTCTAAACGAATTAGTACCACTTTCCCATAAAGATGTTGAATGCCATGCTAATTTTACATGGCTTGCTCGTCTGGCCAAAATGATTTTCTAGTAAGCGTTGCATATTTTGATGAAATATTATTTACAACAAAACTGTTAATTTTTGTAATCTTTTGTGACACATTTCACTGAGTTCACCGGTGACCCCGTTGGTGCTACAAACAAACTTAATGCCGGTCACCGGTGACCCCCGTGGCATTCAAAGTGTTAATTTTTGCTTTTGAATACAGAAATATTTCTTTCTATTCCATTACATTTGGTTTTAAATAAGTAATTATTTAGAAACACGTTTAAAAGAATTAATGTAAATAAAATAAAAGCACGTGGTATCAGACAAAGTGTAAATTTTGTGGCGTAGTCCACACGTGCTACCATGTAATGTTCATTGACTTCATCTGACATCGTGAATATAAAATAGCTAAATATTTAAATCCGCGCAATAAACTATTTTTTAAATCAAACGAAGCTATAAGCTAGCAATTTACACTAATGTATGAAATTTTCTGAGCAATCAGAAAATTCCATTAGGTTTTTCGCTCATCCTGCTAGAACGATTTATCGTAGAATGTTCTAATGTTGACAGTCAACTTCTTCGTGCTTGAAACTATCTGTATGCCAAATTTCCTCGCTTTCTGTCGTATGGTTTAGGAGTCTATAAAGGACATACATACACAGACATATTACATTCATTATATATATATATGTATATATATATATATTATATATATATNATATATATTATAGCTAAATTGATAACTGCAATTATACAAGAATAGTATGATCTATATGGAATTTTTTTTTTTTAAGATTGACTTGATTAAATATAAACGTTTATTTTTTAAATTTTAAATTTGCTATCCTAAAAATAAAGTAACGTATGCAGTTCAATAATTAATCTTTTGCACTCTGATTGTTAAAGAATTTACACTTTAAGTTTAGTAACTTCGTTATAGGGTTTACCTCTAATGTTAAGGTTTAGCAAAAAGCTTTATTTAGTGGAGTTTTCCACTAACGTTAATATATAGTAATTCTTTCTTTTAATGAAATTTACCACGAATGAAAATGTTTAGTAACCACTTTTTTTAATTGAGTTTAAAACTAATGTTAATGTTTAGCAACCATTTCATTTGATTGAGTTTGCTACTAATGTTAATGTTAATTAACCACTTTATTTAATAGTACTATGAGCTATTTCTTGTAAACTTTCAGCAGTTGTGCCAGTGACTTTAATAGTCTGGAAATATCCTTGAGTGCAATAGGTTAATATTTCAGGAAAGATAAAATTGTTATCGAAGTCTTAAAAATAGCAATACAGGTTTGCTAATGTAATAAACTTCAAAGTAGGTTTACTTTGATAGTGAAATTTTATGGCGTTTCTAATCATCATTTTTCATCTCATCTCTGTTTTCTCCTGCAATCAAACATGTTTTATTCATTACTACATCCGCCTTCGGAACTTTGATTTGTCACAAGTGTGACAAATCAAATCTAATGTGACATTGATTTGTCACACGTGTATCAATGTACTTCGACAGCCATACTATTTTTTTTCTCGATTAAATATTAATTATTGACCAGAAATATATCTCTATATATATTTTGATTTCTAAAAACAAATATTAAGGTGGCATTTGAAGAACATCTTGGTCATAGAAAATGCTTTAATGACGTTTAACCAAGACGTTTTTACAATTACATATATTTGTATAAATTACATTTTTATTAACAAATAGATATACAGATCATAGATATACAAATAATAGAATAGAATTCTAAGAATTATATTATCTTTGATGAATTTGGATGATGAACTTTATTACAAAAATCATTTCTTATATCTTTGCAAGTTTTAAGTAATGTTTAATAAATTATCTTTTTGTAAAAGAGTATTCTTCAGAAAGAAAACCAGTTTGAATAGAATTAGGGATTTCATTGATACAAGAGAATTATCAGATATGAATAATAATAATACATTATTGTTTTAAAATTGAGCTCATAAAATATTAATTTTATAAAACTTGCTTTTGTATTTATGAAATATATTCAGTTCAATAATTCTATAATTTTTGAAATAAAAAAATACAATATCGTTTAAATAAAGCGATTAATGATAAAATTTTTCCCAGAATCCATATTTAACTAAAGTTAAAATTATCTAAAGTTAAATAGCTTAATTTTTCCGTACCATTCCTCTTTACGTTTTGGTAACCAGAACTTGTTAAATGATCTACAGTCATTATAATGAAATAAATAACTCGCGGTTAAATGAGTATAACTTCGATTTAAAGGTATATTGAATTTTCTTTGAAATTGCACGGTTAACAACACAATAAAAGAAAATAAATCATCTGAGTTAATACGTTTACATTGCTTAGTTTTCTCAGTTATAAAGCGGGTTTAAACTGGTAAATGTTTGTTTTGTAGAAAAAGAAGCCTTAAAAGATCTTGTATTTTTCAACAGAAATCAATATTTATCGATAATCAATAACTGCTATATCGGCTGAAATATCTGAAGTAGATATAGAAAAGTATGGATAAGTCGTCTCTCTACAGTTGTTTTCCATTTTCAATTTCAACTGGAATACAAAAATGAGAAAATCAATCGAAGCTGCTTTCTTTTTTTGGCGTACCCAATATTTGAACATTCACTTCAACCCTATTCCGGAGTGTTGAATTCAATTTATATAAATTTTTAAATTTTGTGTTTGCTAATGTAAGCAAATACAAAAATTTTCCTGCATTTTTCTGATGAGAGTAGCATAAAATTCAAAACTGAATTTGATATACTGTGGAAAATCGATAACATTTTTCATTATTAATGCATTTATTTTCAAAAATGAGTATTATTTGATGTTTTACAATGTTTTATAAGCACATGATACCTAGTAAAGGTATAATAAATGAAATGAACTTTAAACTAGCATTCAGTCTGACTGTTGAGAAATTGAGAGTCATTGAGATTTAAGAACAATTGAGATTTAAGAGAAATTGAGATTTAAGAACATCGTTTTTTAATCACTTTTTTTAAGGTCAAAAACTACGGTAGTTCACAGTTACTCTTTCATATGCACTATAAAATATTCCGGAACCCACGGTGCCGGAACCTTAAACAGTATAATCCATTTTTAGAGAAACACGTTATGGAATAAAATAAATCTGATATACCTTAATTTTTACAGTAATAATTACGGTAAAATCACTGAATAACTCAAATTAAATATTACTGTAAAAATTATTGCATAATATTTTACAGTAAAAATAGATTTTACGGATGATGCACTCTTCATACCATAATTTATATGGAATTTTTTACAGTGTACTTTTATTAACCACTAATGTCTGATGACTAATATTACATATTGAATTGTAAAAGGAGCTTTAATAAGGTAAATATATGTATAAATCTGGTGGATACTTTTTTTTCTCTGATACCTACCACCTTATCTTTGAAAGGTCACAGCTATTCAATTGCAGATTTCGCTGTGCAATAAATATATTGTAAACAATTAGTTCTATACATATAGTAAACGTATTGTACTGTCTTTATAGATTCCAACTCGCAAGTTCGAGCTTAGCACATCATTTAAAGTTGTAGCAGCACAAAAATTTAAGTTGTGCTTAATTTGTTTAATTTTTCCAGAAATTCACTGCACTGCAGTTATTGAAACTGCAGGATTATCAGATCGTATGGATTTTTTACATTGTTTATCTATAGTGGTGGTCAAAATCAATGTAAATCAAATTAATTTTATTGAAGAAAAATTATAAAGCATCTAATTTACTACCACTTAAAATTAAAGAAAAACCTTTCGTATGAACAGGAAAGGTTGTCATTTAAATGTCTTGCTTCTGCAAAAGAAAATGCGAACAATTAAACACACGTGCTACTGCTGAAAGGAAACGAAATATTTCTATAAAAAGAAGATATGTACTACAGTATTAAAAAGATTTGTTAAATTTACGGCAAAAGAAAAAATTGCCAGATGGTGCACCATTAAAAACCGTTTTTTTCACAGAAAAATATTGCTATTTAAAAGCATACACCTGTCTTTTCTTCAACTGATAAGTACTGTTATTTTAATAAAAATACTCAGGTTTTTTAACAAACATTTTTATTTTAACAAAAATAACTATGTCAGCAATGTGGTCAGTTCCCAGCAGAATTCGTATGGCCAGTTGATGCTGAGATTCAAACCTGGTTCAACTCATTTTGATTCAAGAACTCTGCTTTCTGAGCTAAAATGCCTCACTATGAATAAAAATCTTAAACTGTGTTTATCTTAAAAGTCTTACTTATTGAACTTGCCTTACATATTGAACTTCAAAGCCATAAAAGAATTGGTGAGAATTAAGAGCAAGTATTAAAAATCATTGTAAAATTATTTGAATAATGATAGAGTTATCATACGGTAGGCGAAACAGCTTGGCACAAATAAAATCTGAACTAACGGTTTTAATCTGTTTGTGATTAAGATGATAAACGGAGAAAAACCGTTTTTTCAATAAAATAACTTTAAGCCGTAAAATATACAGAGAAAGTTTGTAAAATAAACGGGAAATTTGTATACTGCCATAGGGCGTAAAAAATACTTAACGATGGCTGCCAAATTTTGGTCTTCTGAAAAATGATATTCCTAAGTGGACGAGATAAGTCTTAATTTTTTATGGAATCTAAACATATCTTTATCTGATTATAATATCTTTAAATGTATGTTTAATTCATTTATATGTAGTGGTGGTCAAAATCATTTAAATTAATTTAATAATTTAATAAATCTTCTAAGTGGAACAAAAGCATAAATTTTTCTACTGATTTAAACTTAAAAATAATAGAACTGAAAATTTATAAAAGTTGGCAACTATGCATTATCTTATCAATCAGCGTTGGAACTTTTTAAGGGAGGTTTTTTTTCCAGTAAGAGTAAAAGAACAATTGTTTTCAAATCGTTTGATGGATTTTTTTTCAAATTTCGCCATCACAAAATTTCAACCAGATCTTTTGTGTATATTTTTATTAATTTTCTTATAGTGGTGATCAGGATAATTTTAAATCCGTTTTTTTAAATAAAAAATGAATTATCAAAGCATAAACTCTACGATCACCTTAAACATAAAAACCTGAAACTATGGACATGCATGAAACTTTAATCTTCGATTAAAAAGATTCTTTGTACTAATTTTTAACAAAGTATAATATTAAAGTGGTTTTTCTTTTTATCAGAAAACAAAAGTTAAGAGAAATTTCTTCACATATTATAATGCCATGGGGAGAATTGTCTGTACTTTAAGTGCTTTTTTCCTCGAACATAAATATATCTAGCAAGCGATTAAGAAAAGGATATCGTAAAAAAATTTTTAAAATAATAAAATAGATAAGAATTTTTGGAGATGTCTAGACGCAAAAAGGCAAAAAGCAACAAATTTGAAATAACACACGTCACTGTATGCCTCATATCATAATAAACGAAAGAACATACAATTTATGTATGCTTCTATGTTCATATATTTTTTTAAATATAATGAGGCTGTATTAATGTAAATGTAAATGATAAATACACATTATGTTAAAATAGTTAGTTATAATGATTCAAAAATATCCATGTATGCATAGTATTCATTAAACACTTAATTTAATATTTATTTTTAAAAAGAATTTTAAAAAATATTTTTGACAAGCATTTTCCAAAAAAATATATCTTGAGGGCGGATTTTATAAAACATCTTTTAAATAATTACAACAGATTATAAAACGGATATTTTAAAACTTTTCATTAGATCAGTTTTACAAGCATAAATTTTCAGTATAATCAATTTAAACAATTGTTTAATTTATACAACTATTTTTTTTAAAGAAAAAACACTGTGTTTAAATTTTTTTGCCAGTATTTTCCAGAAAAAAAGTCAATAATCATTAATATTAACTTAATATATCACTAAAATTTAAATTAATTAGAATTCCACAGTAGTTTCTTTTGTTTAAGAGTTTCTTTAATAAATGTAGATTTTTAAGAATTACACACAATATAAAATGCGCTTAAAAATCGATATTTTCATGTAATAGAAATACAAATGTAATTTAAAAGCAGTTCAGAATTAGCATAGAAATGTTTTATCAAACATCCCTGCTTTCAAATCATTCCTGTTTTGCACAATTCTTTTATTCCTAGGACACATTCCTTTTTTTTTCATTGCCCGCCTGGGGAAGGACCTACGTCTTATAGGCATCTGAAGGGCAGATTTGGTGGGCATATTTCCAGGAGTACCATATTAGGTGGGCCAACATTACTCCCATTGTAAAGACAGATAGTACAGAGAAGGAAAGAACATCCATGCCTTGCCGGGATTCGAACCCAGAACCCTTCTGGTACAATAAAATTTCCCTAACCTCTACACAGGCGTTCGACCTAAACAGAAATGTGAAAAGTGATATTTTGTGTATATTTAATTTTTGTAACTAAATGAAAATCCGTACTTCTTAAAATAAACTGTATCAATTTGTTATATATTTATTTCAATAATCTTTTACAAGCGTTTTATTACAAAAAGAACCACTCAAAGAGACCAAAACATTCCATTTAAATAAAGTTCTAAGTATTGTTGATTCGAAATACTTATTATGCGGAAAGGATTCTTGCGTAAAAGCATTTTAGATAATTATATGCTCCTTGCTCATTAGTGAGAAAAGATATCTGAATTACTTGTAGAAGCCATTTAATACAGCGAATAACATAGTAAATTCTAAAGGGGAAATTCAAGTGAACTTCATCTAGTTCTCTGGTAGTCCCAGCGGGCAGATGTATTTGAATAGCATTCCCGCAAACTGAATATGGCTGTAATGGTACAGCTTTGGGAGAGTTTAAAGACGAGTTCAGGAGATCAAACTTTTCTAAAAGAAATCGATTCTGGGTGAAGCGTCTTCAAACCGTTTTCGCGTTTGCATTAAAACTTCAAAATCTTCGCTTTGCATTGAGCGATATGACGCGTCAATCATTCAATCCCCCATTTATGTGGGATTTTCTATTTTTAGATGTCTGGTTTTAAAATAGAAATTTTTAAATCCAGAATTTGTAGTTTTTAGAATTAAAGGAAAGATTATGAAGAAATGCCAAAATAGAAAGAAGAAGGGAAAACTTAAAGAAAAATAAATATGTTATATTAATTGTGCTAGCTTTGAGTTAAATAATGTGCGAATAAACTAACATAATACTGTGTTGAATAGCGTTAAAATGAGGAAATTTGGAGTCAATATTCAGTATTACAGCATGCTCCGATATCTCACTTTAATATTGACCCATAATATTCACACTAGATCACGTATTATATAACTGGGTACTGGTGTACATTATCAGAGGAAATAATTATGGGCCTATTAAGGGGCTTGTGTAGACGGGAAATCAGGTGTGGTAGGAAGTTGTAAGATATATTTGACCAATTGAAGATTGAAATGAAAAAAGGATTATGTTATTTGACAATTGACGATGAAAACTGGATCACAATTAATATAAAACTTTATTATTTATTTAGTATTTGCAGGGCTCGAGGTATAAAAATTATACTTTATCAAAAAGACTTCCAGTTAAATAAATTTTGCATAATAATATTTAGAAGGACAGGCCACGGATGAAAAATTCCCCATGACCTGCCTAATCAAAAGCTAAATTAAAAAGTAATTGAATTGTTCCCAACAGACAATTTAGAATCATAGGAAGAGATCCATGGTTGGTGATTTATCGAAAAATAACATAGCCGAAAATAAAGCCAACCCCACATAATCAATATTAGGTTTGAAAAATACCTTGGCGATCACATATCAGCAATAAGACTGTGAGAAATATTATAATCATGAAACTGAAACATATTTAAGGTAAGAATTTTAAAAATGTCGAGTTATAAATAGATTTTTGTTTTCGATTAGGTGCGACTGTGAATTAATAAATTTACATTAGAATTGGAATAAAAAGTCAGCCGTTACATTGACCGATAAGAAAAGAATAAAATATTTAATATGTTCGCTTTTAATAAAAATTAACTAATTGATTTAATTTAAGTATAATTCGATTAAGAATGATTAAAAAATAAGTTTAAGTAACTAAAGATATTTTGAAAGCTAGGAAATATGTAATGCCAATTGTGGCATCACAGGCCTACAATGTGGTCCTTTAGGTTACTAGGTATATATATATATATATATATATATAACTAAGACTACCAAAAAAATACTGAATAAAAAGTAAATAATAATATAAGACATTAAAGATAAGAATCAATAACAATAATTAAAAAAACTGCATTTTACTTAAACTAAATACTCATAAATATTTTATTGAAGAAAAATACGTAACAATAAAGTGATAACTTCTTAAAATGAAACCATTTATTAAAAGGAAACTGACACAAAACAAAAAAAAATAATTACCAAATTATAACGTTCTAAAATATCTGACTTAATTAGAAGGCGTTAAACAGTTGCAGTTCATGCATCATTTTGAATATTACCTAATAGTGGTAAAGTAATACTGCTAGCTATTCCAATATTCTGATATTTTTCTAATAGTATGATTCATCTGTGATAATTAATCATCTGTAATAGTTACCCATTTGCAATAATTATTTCACTTTCATTTATCTATAGTCTGGAAATAGAGATACGTTGTTTTTTTGCACTCTTAAGGGCTGTAGTTATCATAATTATGTTGCTAAAACCTTTTATTTCAAGATTGTTTACAAAAGAATAAAAGATTCGTGACAGCCATAATGAGTTCATTAACTATATTTCATGTTGTTAAAAAGTCATATATATGTTCATTAATAAATCAATATCATGTTAATAAGTATATATCTGAAATATCGCTGAGCAGTTATTCTTTGAACCATGAAGAGAAAGCAAACATTTAAATACTTTTACTGCTCATAAATACAAATTATCTACTATTATTTACTTTCTCTGGAAAAGAAGAAGTTTCTTATACATGTTGCGACTTTAAATCACTCTTGATAATCACATATATATTATTCTCGAAAATAAGATAGAAATGCAGCATCTTTGCATTTTTTCACTGTTAATATTGTATTTATATTTTCATCGTTTAAGCTTTGACTTCAAGTATGATAATGTATTTCTTCTTAATATTTATGATTAAAAAATGTATAACTATATTTTATGTTCCAACATAAAATTTGAATACAAAATTTAAACGAAAACATTTTTCAAAATAGTTATATAATTCTAAATTATGGAGGAGAGTTCAAGATCAATATCTTTCCTTCTTCTACTCACTTTATATATTAATTATATAGTCACATTCATAGCCATCTTATTAGAGGCCAATTTTTAATGAATATTTATGAGCTAGCAAACTATCACAAATAATACGAGAAAGTTATTTGCACCTTGCATTAATTAACCTTGCAACTTTGCTGAATAAATTTGGTTTTGATATTTATGAAACAAAAGATGATTCATGAATAAAATATGTTTTATAATATTATATCTCTATATTTTTAATTGTATATTTTTGGCTGAGAAACTCTTGATTGTATTATAAGATGAACAAAATATTAGAGCTGTGAATATTAATTAGGAAAAAATTTATCAAGATATATATATTTTTCAAAAATCGCAACAAAATAGCAACTAAACTGCATTTTACTTCCAATTTTTTGAAATTATAGTTATAATTTTGTATCACATTTTTTACTTAAATATTATTTTACAGGTATATATATATATATATATATATATATATATATATATTGATCTAAACTTTAAATTATCCGTAATTAGATTCTATTTAAATCTATTCAACTCCAGAGATCCTTACTTAATATTTCTTAAAGTTATCCATGATAACTTAAAAATTATTTTGAATTCAATAATTTCAATTGCTAAGATACAATTGCTAAGAATACTTCAGCATAAATTTGACAAAAAAAATACTCTACCAAAATTAAGCATAAAAAGAGACAATAGCATGGTGTTTAATAGCTTTTCAAAGAAAAAAATTATTCAACACAAAAAAAACTTTCTTCATTTTCTAACTTTATTACATTATACATTAACTAACACCTTGGCTCAATAACGTTAAAATGTAATTAGTAGTATTTTGGTAATGTGATTTGTTTGATCTCATATATATACGGAAAAAAGAATTTCTGGTAAAATTTTCGTACTGTATACTAATTATATTTCTGGCAAAAAAAATTTGTTTGATAAAATCAAAACATGCAATATTTAAACTATTCACTTTGTATTTTTTCTAATCGTATGGTAAAGGTTTGCGACCAATTCTAGTTTTCAAAATTATAGTTCTCTTTACCATACATTATGTAAGAAATACAAAACTGAAAAGTAAATTTAACCGAACATTTATAGCATTAAAGTATCATGAAGAAATTACTAAATTTTATTGCATATTATCATATTTTATTTTTACTTATACTAACAAAGCACTTCGTAGAAAAAATTTTGAGCTTTTTGGCGATCCCCATAGAGCCAGAAACATATTAAATGTTACCATATTCTTATAGTCCTAACCATACTTTTTGCCTCAGTGTGTGCATATTTGTCTAAAAACTTTTGAAAGGTCACTAATGCATTTTAACTTTTTTGAAAATGATTTAAATAATTGTATAAAACATTGTTATCTATTTTAAATGTAATTAGTCATCCTTGTTTTAAGTTAGATTTTATAATAGGCATAATATTTATCAAAGTAATATTTTTGATCACGTAATTATGGATATTTGCCTGAAAACTTTTCATCAAACCTAAAATTGTTTTCTCATTTTGACCAATAGGCTCAAAAACATTTAATTGTAAGTAACTCATTTTGTGAAAAGTTATAATTTAAATAATAATCATAATTTTATTCTGGAAAAAAAAATTTCTTACGTAGTTATGAAGATTTGTCTAAATATTAATCGTGAGACAAAAATTATTTTCTAACTTTAACTATTATTTAATTTTTAACTAACTATTATTAAAATCTATTTTCTTATTCTAGCTAAAATTTAAGTATACGGATCTAGTTTTTAACTATCCGGAGCCGGAAGTGTGACTCCATAATTCCGACTTAAAGCCTTTACTTGAACAATAAAGCGAAATCGACGATGCATTTTCAAAACATTATGTCTAAGCATTAAAATTCATTTACTATTAATACTTTTAGTGCTATAATGATAAATCACCCTCTAGCGAATTAGAGCCTTAGAAAGAGCCAGCATACTGTTTTATAACTTTTCTATAATAAAGTTATTCTAACCCTAAAGAAACTATCCCCTTTCACCAAAGACACAAGTTAACGTAATTAAAAATCAATTTTTCAGTTGTCATGCTTTGCTTTCTCCCAAAGACAATCGATGAATTAGAAGATTCATCTGCAGTTTGAAGTGGACAAGCTATCCAATAAAAGGCGATTCGGTGATGTTGTTAATGGGAAAAGCAGAGCCTTGCTGAAATTCCGGTAATGATGCTTTTCCGGATGCGTCCCTTCCAGCAACATTACCGGAAAATAATTGTCCCTTGTTCTCCTCCACTGTTTAATGAAACTCGTTACTACAGCGGAAAAGTTCTATTTAGTTTTGGTACAGTCGCGCATTTAGACAAAAATACAGAACACTCTTTGTGTGTGAAATGGTACCTATTGAAGTTCTGTCAAGGTTTTCTCATTTCACAGAAGGATTCTAGAGGTGACCAAAGATTTTTTAAAAAACATTTGAGTGTAGGTAAGGATTTAAGATAGTTCATGAAAAATAAAGAATATAATTCACTGTAGGGGATAAAATGTTACTTTAGTATGTTGTTAACTTGTAACAAATTGTTGCATGTAAAAACTTCCGTATCAAATTACGAATAAAAACAACAACAGGGACCATACTTATTACCGTAAAATCAATTTTTGCCAGAACATGTTGCGGGAAAAAAATCTGATATACCGTAATTTTTTGATTAATAAGTACCATAAAATCAATGAATCAGTTTGATTAAATAAATATTATAGTAAAAATCACGTTAATTTCAACGTTAATTTCAACGATTTTTTAACGTCACATCCATTTTACGTTAAAAATGGATTTTACAATAGTGTGGATTTTACGGATGATGCATCTAAAGTGCCGGAACTTTATACCGCAATTTTATACGTAATTTCGCAGCATAAATGTTACCTATTAAAGATTTTTGAAGTTTTTAAATCTGTCAAAAAGTTTGAAAAATAGATTTATTTATTAAATTGAATAAGTTATTCCAAGCTCTGAATATAGGTATTGCTTCACCAGAAATACAAGCTAACGTCATTAAAAATCAATATTCCAGTAAGGGTTCAGCCAGGTCTCAATAAACTCTCCCACATAAATTTTTGTTTCATCTAGCAAAAATTATCTTTTTTGAGATACAGGTTTACTACAAGCAACTGGTTTGTGTCATATTTGTCATATTTGTCAAGACTGGTAAAACATATGTAAGGATAGGGCGAATCATGAATAAATAGAGCAATCTTTTGAGTTTTAATGCCATGTTTGATTGATAGAGTTTGCTGCATGGCAAATGAAAGAATGTTTTTCCTTTATAAATGAATAATTTGAAATATAAATCATAGTGGTAGTAACGATAGAATAATTGGAGCGATAATAAATAGATAAAATTGAATAGAGTTTCTACCACTTTTTAGAGATTAAGTCGCCTATGGCCACCCTAAAGGTACCACATTAACGTTTAGAAATCTAGTAAAACACAGTTCTTATAATGATACATGAATATCAGTCTGAAATTCCAATCTCCTCCCAATATTTAGAGAGGTAGCGAAGAAACATTTAAGTAAATATTATTTTGCTTAATTTTGCCAGCACTGTAACATTTCAGAGCACGATTTCTAGGACTTATTTATTTTAAACTGTTAAAGTATGATGGAAATCAAAACCATTGAAAACCAAATTCATTAAACTAAAATAATATAAAATTTATCATTTTTTTTAAAGGTTCAAAAATCCTTCTATTTAAAAAGGAATACGTTGGCCTATATTCAGACTTATTTTATTTCGTTCTCCTTCTTTTTTCACATTTTCTAGTTAAGGTTTTTCGTAGTGGTATCAATATAACAATTTATTTTACAGAGTCATAGTGACTCAGGAAATGGAACGTTCACTTCCGAATGAGGTGAACCGGTTTCGAATCTCCGTGATGTCTGGTCGATACGAATTCCGCACACAGTAGTGACATAAAATGTCATCAGTGATGGACGGATCATAGGCTAGAGTCCCCTTGTCGCCAGGTGAATTTTTTGGTTTTCCTCTCCATGTAACACAAATGCGAGTTAGTTCCATTAAAATGTCCTCCTCGAGGGCAAACTTTTCTCATTATTCGATCCATGAGTTCCTTCGTCTTATTGAAGGGGTTTAAAATCACAAGGCTGCTCAAAGGCGGTAATAAAATAAAATTTATTTTACAAATGTAAGCAAAAGTTATATTTATTTTGCAAACAATTAATATTTTTAAATAATATATATAAAAAAATTATATGCTTAAATATGTTTCTGTATTTATATGTTGTGGAAGTCAATCTAATTATAAATCAACTGTGTTGAGCAAAACAAAAAGAAAAAAAAAGCTTGTATAAATTTAGTTATTACAAATCAAATGAAAATCGCTCCAAGAAATGACAAGATTTTAATGCTACGCGGTTAGCAGTTAATACCACATTACTATTAACTTTTTTCAAAAAGTAAAATACTTGTAACCCAATTATTTCATTCTTAAAATTCATCTTGGAGATACAAGATAAACATGTTTACTATAAAAAAAAATTATGTGTGTATATTTTTGTCTGATACTATTCAACAGCGAGTGGTAGCCGACACTAGAGAATACCCCATCTGTCTCATTATAGATGCTTTTTTTTTCCTCATCGCTACAAAATGTTGCGTTTCCGCAACAGCAGCCCTCAATGGTTTAAAAAGCAATCGAAGATTATTTAGATGATCCATTTGTAGAGTAAGTTGCGCACTCTACAAAATAAAAATTGACAAAATAGGCAAAAAACGCAAAGCCTTCCTGTTATTTCTGATCAGAAAGTGCATAAGAAATGCTTAGAAAGTGCGTAATATATGTAATGCAAGTTTAGCAATTTTATATGCACATGCTTCCAATTAGCATTATGAATTCCATTGTCTTGACAAGGAAATTATTTTTAATATAAATAACAAAAATAGTTTAATTGTGGTGAACTAGAAAAACCATAGTTTTTAAGAATGGTTAGAAATGCATTCAATATTTTCCGAAATAGCGTTATAAAATCTTTAAATCTCAGTATGTCCCTAAATCAGATATGCGGAGCAGAAATATATTTTTCCCATTAAAAACGTACTGTACATAGTCTTTCTATTAAAAACATATTGTTTTGGTGCTGATTCTACAGGTTAGAACACAATGTCTGCATTTTTCCCCTTAGAAGATTTTAAAAATTTCTATTTAAAACTATATAGCTCTTTGAGCAATTCATCATTTATAATGATTTGTGTTTAAAATAAAAAAATGTATCTGAAAAAGGACTTATGAGTGAAAATTTTGAGTTTTACTTGTCACTTATGAGTTACTTTTTTTTGTTTAATTACTATATTTTTGCAAAAGTCAAATACACTTGAAAAGATTCGGATAATATGATGATATATACCATACCTGCCAACTTTTAATCCCTTCCATTATTATTTTTCCCTGTGGTATTAAAATGGAATTAAAACTTCAATTTTAAGCAAACAAATACGTTGTATTTGAGAAAACTTAAGTTGACAACCATGACAGTAACGCATATTGGTATATGTGCTTAATTTTTGTAAGAATAGTGGTGATCAATATCATTTGAAAATTAAGATTATAATAGAAAAAATAATATATAATTACTACCACTTTAAATATGAAAATAAAATCTTCCGGAAAATCCGGAAGAGTTGGCAGGTATGATATACTGATAAATAATTGCACAACAAAATACGATATGAAACTACAATTTATAAAAGAAAGAGTTCAACGTTTAGACTATATTTTGCAGATTTTAACCTTAAAATTTCTCAAACTTGCTTTTATAAAAAAATGAACTGCAGTGTTCCTTGACAGATATTTTTAATGTTTAATAATGACAGAAATAAATTTTTATAATTAAAAAACTGTCCCTTCTTTTACCCATTTGTGCCCAGCACATTTATTTAAGCGAACTGTTTATTTGTTTGAAGAAAAATAATTATAGTACATGTGTATAAATAATAGAATTATTTCGAAAAAAGATTAGTTCCATCTAGCATTAAATATTTGAATCTGAAGTAAACATTTATGTTTGGATGTAAAACAACAATAGTAAAAATGTAATGCTTTTATAAATCTAAAGTGGTTGGGGATAGATAGACGTAGCCTCTTAGTAGAAATGAACCTGTGCTTCAATTTTTTCTAATAAAAGTATTTTTAATGCTTAGACTAATTTTTGTGTGTTAACATAAATACATTAATGGATTAAAATCAGACTCTGGATTAACCTTTAAAGGTTATATGTATATATATATATTTGTATATATAAGTTCAAAATAAAGATAAAGCAAAGGAAAATTACAGACATATGAAAAAAAGGGGGGCAGGAGAAATGATAATAAAAAAATAACAAACAACTGGAAAAAAAAGATAAAATTTTTAAAAATCCGGAGAATAAAAGATATAATCCTTTCATCTGCCCACACGATTATATCCGCAAAAAAGTATTGCTTTCTAATATTGTNATAGATAGATAGATAGATAAAAATATATATATTACAGACATAAAGCATAGAAAAAATATAATGAAGATTTATGAAAATAGAAGAAGAAAAATAATTAAAAATGATAATTAAAGAAATATATAATTTTAATAGAAATATATTTAAATTGAAAAGCCGAAAACAAAACAGAGAAAAAATATANATAAGTATAGAAATATATTTAAATTAAAAAGCCGAAAACAAAACAAAGAAAAAATATAATGTCGTCATCAGCTCAAAGGATTACACCCACTAATAAAATTTTTGTTTCATAAATTTTTTCAATCATTCTTATTCTAATTCTTCTTAAATTAAACCAATTATTTATCCTTTTATTGCATTTTATTAGAACCAAACATAAAAATTTTATTCTCTTCTTAACAATTAATGTAACGGCTAAATTTTTAATTGAATACACACTCATTAAAACTCATTAATTCACTGCCCCACGACTGAATCGAACATCGTCAAATAATTCCCATATTACCTTGAAAATATTGTATTGTGAAACAATTCCTACTTTACTTTACCCGCATGTAAGTTCCCTCTCGGTATGTATTATACATTCATTTGTTCTTCTCTTAAAATATATAAACGTTCCAAATCACTAAAATTAAGGAGTTGTATTGGATGCGTGATCTAAATCTTCTCTCTTCACTGAAAATTCAGTGTAGTGAAGTATCTTTTGATAAATGATGAATGCTACTTACCTTTCAATGATTGAAATAGTATTTAGTCACCAATTGATACACTTGGAGTGCATATTATACATTCCCGATTCGAGTTACAATTTACATTAAGCACAGATATTAAGCACTAGCTTCCGGCACTAGAGATGTACCTCAGCACTGTTCAAATAACGGTTGAAACAAATGTCTACAGCAACATGGCAGAAGCAATCAACGCTCAAACGCGGCGATTGCAGATTCACTGACTAATGACGACTAGGATTTGTGAGGGACATTCGTAATTTGGATGCCGTAAAATGGACATAATAACTATTTATGAAACGTGACTTACATTTCGCTTAAGACGGCGTTGAATCTAAGAGATAATTTAAAATATTCCTCTAACATTACTCGACGCAACGTTAACTACTTCTGCCCTACGGCGTTGTTATGCGACCTTTTACTGTGTGATTTCTCGCTCAATTCGGCCTTGAGTTAATTAGAGCTATTATTGAATTGTTCGAATGTCCATTACCTCTAAGTTGCGATTAAATTTCTAATTAGTAAGAATCAATTTGAGAGACCCTTGCCCTCGGTTTCATCTTTATCTGGTTCTAATTTAAATGAAGGTATTTTGATTTCCATAATGACTAAATTTTAAAAGAAAGTAAAAGATTTTCAACTCTAAGTTTTGCTTCTTTTTTTACATTGAGTCAGTTTTTGATCTAGTAATACTAATTGTGTTTGGATTTTATCCCATTTTAAACTGTATTTAGTATTGAAGCAGCCCAAGGTAAATGAGAGCTGGAAAACGAAAGAGACACTCAGCAATTATTGTTATTCATTTAACTAATCATTTGGATCTCATTAATGTCTATCTACAGTTTTGTTTAAAATAAAATTTGCAACTAATTATTTGATAAAATATTTAGCTCATGAATCTAAAATGAACACAACGTGAATCTAACATGAATCTAAAATGAATGCAAACGTGAGTCGAATGGGTGATGATAAGACAATATAAAAGATATTGCTTTTTAGATCCACTTGAACGAGAAAGTGGGGAAGGTCGATGTTGATATGAACTATTTCGGCGGAGTCTAATTAGCTAGCAATTAATGAAAAGATTTTGAGGTCAAAGAAAAATCTTAAGTCATTATGAAGAAATCTTCAGAGGAAGGCATTGGCCCACATTGGGCTGTCTTGCCAACTACGATTTTGATGATGATTTGGATTTTAAAAATACTTCTTATTATTTTAAGAAGTGATGCTATATTACACTGTAAACTACACTGTATGCATTTTTGAGATCAAACTGAATTAAAAAGTACCAGGACTCAGGGTATCGGTACTTTTTCCATAAAATCCATTTTTATCGTAAACATTACGGAACAATTATCTGATATACCGTACTTTATATGGGAACGATAACCATAACATCACTAAACCACTCTAATTAAATAAATATTACTGGGAAATTTATGGTATAATATTTTACGGTAAAATGGATTTTGCGGATGATGCCCTCAAAGTGCAGATGTTTCATACTGTTATTTGATCCGTAATTTTTTGCAGTGTATTTTTCCATCATCAGTTTCACATGTAACAAATTTCAAAAGGATAAATATTCAAAAAAGTTTAAGAGCCAAAACTAAAAAGCATATAATTATTTCGATGATCTATTTCGGGGAAAATAGACTAAATAAAAAGTAAACAAAATGTTTATGATTTTTTTGAGTTAAAATTATAATTGTAATTTTTCGAAGGAGTGGGGTTGTTTCACGATTGTCATATTTTAAAAAAATGAATAAGAGGAATCATCCAAGTAGTACCTTTGCCATAAAAAATACCACAGGATATTCCTGTGGGGGTTTTGCTTGTGGTAACATTTTTATGCGTATGGCAAATTACATACCTTGCTGTCGACTTGTCAGCAGTGAAAATTTCTGAGATTAAATGCTGTTTTTTGGTTGAAATAATGGAAAATAATTTTGAATAATTATAAATTCCCATAATGTGGGCGAATTTTATTGAAAAGTACTATTGTTTCTGATGTATTGGTTTAATTAACGCAAAGTTAATCTGGATCAGCAGAGTTTCAGTGAAATAATAACTTCCTTCATCAACCATGCCCACTCTCCCATATGGATGACGCAAGCGTATAGTGTGTTTCATTAATTTTTCAAATGCCTATGGTACTTCCTTTAATCGTACCAAAAGGCCATGGTGTCCCACCATATAATACCATAAAAACTTATGATTACCATAGGCACATGGTATCTTGGCATATAGATGCCGTATGAATTTTTATGGCTACAATAGATTTAAGGATCCTTGATATATAAATTTCTATGGTTGCCTTGGTTAACTTAGATTTCTATAGGCGTCCATATGGCAAACTTTCCTAAGGGACTCTAAGGAGCAGCAACAATTTCACGGAAGTATTAATTTATATTAATAGTACAAATTTGATTTATGCAGAACTTAGATTGACACTTTGTAACAACAAAACCAATTAGAATAATAATTAAAGAACGGTAAACATAATAAAAAACAGTGGAAAATGTTTGGAACTACGAAATAAAAAATACATTATTCCATAGATCTAAAAATAAAAGCAAAATTAAATAATATATTATCCAGCAAAAACAAGGATAAAAGACATAATAGGGAAAAAATCTATGGATCTCGAAAATAAAGTATAAGATAAAAATATTTCTTTTACCTTTAAAAACAGATAATGTGAAAAATATTCGCTTAACTTACCTGATTATGCATTCAAATCTGAGATGCCATACACTACTCAATAAAGACTCTGAGTAATATTGAAATAAAATGCAACGTCTTGGATTCAGGGAAAACTAATCATTTACCAATCAATGGCTTTGGACATATTTCAAAAAAGATTAAGAACGATATTTTCCTGTCTCCGACGTCGAATAGTGAATGGGTTTAGCAATATTTTTACTCTTTTTATTTTTTACCTCCAAACTTTGCATTTCTTTGTAAGCAAAGAGGGTAAAACGTTAGAAAAAGCCTAGAGCAAAAGTCATACAAACATTCTTTGAACAAAAAAGAGATTCCAATAAGTAAGAAAACAGAGATTAAAAGAGGTTTCTTTACATCTAAATTTTAAATGAGGGTTGGAACGGAAAACAAAACGTTCGGTTGGAAAGAAATTTTGAATAAAATTCCTTAGATAAATTCTTTCAAAAATTAAATAAAGTTGGAAATGACTAGATAAATAAAAGAAAATATCATTAAAAATATTAACGATTTCTCCATTTCATTGTATATGTTTTTGAAGCAGAAAAGGAGATAAAAATTTGTCATTTTCAAATTAAAAAAAAAAAAACTAAAAAGATATGTAGATATGTATTGAAAAGAATATTATTTGATTTCTTTTATGGTTATTAGGGTGACCAAATGCGTTTACATTGTATCTTTCTATCTTTCTATCTATCTATCTATCTATCTATCTATCTATCTATATATCTAT
>NC_092215.1:37571937-37576719 GCF_043381705.1 Parasteatoda tepidariorum
CCTGGTCTGCAACTATGTTCAAGTAGCTTACAGACGTCAGGGATTGTTTTATGAGGATTATGGGTCCTAATGTGCCCCATGAAAATATTATTCCTGGATGTGAAACCATGAAAATCTGGGTGAGCCCATTATTATAGATGGAGGGTGATCATAATGTAATGGCTCTTTGGTGTATATATACGAGATATATATTTAATATATTCGTTCTATATTCGTTATATATTCGTATATCTATATATATATATATATATATATATATATATATATATTAGAGTTAATAATGTAATTTTATACCTCGTTTTCTTTTTAACTTATTTTCATACTTAATACGCAGCTTTCTATTATAGTAAAACAAAAAATTAATAACATTTTTTATGGAGGGAAATATATGTTTAAATTTCTATAGTTTTAATTAGGCTATTCAAAAACAAATAACAGTCTAGTAAATAGCAAATGTTTAATAAATATAGGAAAATAATAAGATAAAAACTATAAGTAAAAAACACATTTTAGCCAAGTTAAAATTATGTTTAGAAAAATTTCCTTTTGTTTTCAAAAATTAAGAATCACAATTTTACACTAGACAGAAAAACTTTGGTGTAGCATTTTCGATTTATTTCAATAAAACGTAATTTGCATTCAACAAAACATTTAAAGAAAAAAGCAATGAAGCAAATTGTTACTGTTTGTCTTATCTATATTTATTATTGCCATACATTTATTAAACCTTATTAATAAAAGTAAATACCATAATATGGAAAGTAGTGTTCCCTATTTTAAACCTTATGTAACGCTGAAGTTGAATGAAAGGACTGCTTTTAATGCAAATTCTTATTTATTTTAAATTTTTTCATACTGCTTTATAAATATTTATGTGCCAATATAAACATTTTATATAAATATTCTTTCACTATTTTAAATTAGGATATTTTACTTCCTTGTCTCTTAACAATTGGAAGAGTGAAAAAATGAGCTTCTATACCGAATCTTTCACTTTTATTTGTAAGCTTTATTTAATAAGAAGTATGCTCCAATTAAAATTATGGAATGTCTAGACATTGCATAAATATGATTTCATTTTAAATATTACGAAATACATACATTTAATAAGACAGCTTTGTAATTATGCATGTCGTGTGTCTACGGGTCTTAAATTTCACCTATATCTAAGATCTAACACCGTTTTTGTTTTTAAAATATTATTTTTTAGATAAGTTAAATTAAAATTATTATTGAAACTGTTTAGATGTATTTTCTATGTTCATATTGTGAAAGGATTGATGTGGAAAAAATCTGTCAAGGGTTCTATGTTAATGCATCAAATAGTTTCGATTATATATTTATGTGCCTGATATCCTAAATGTGTAAGATATTATATGAATATTTTCTGATTTAGCATCTTTCAAGCATCTTAAGCATCTTTCTTAAGTCTTTTTAAATTTCAAGAAACATATAGAGCAAAATATATTAAATTATAGCATTATACCGCTATTTTTATTAGCTGCAATCACCAAATTCAAATTATCTTATGTGTTATTGGCATCATTGCTTGGAAATTATAAGAATTATAATACCCTGTAAAAGGAACAATGATAATAATCCTTATTAAGGAATAAGATATTAAGCTTTATTTTCGTTACATAAAAGTTCCCATTCAGATTAATAACATCTCGGAATATTTATTTATTACTTTGCGATTCTAATGCGTTTTTAGTTTCGATAAGCATTTCTGAAGAAATGGTAAAACTTAATAAAGATGGGAGCAAATAACTTGATAAATATTTTATGTTTTATTCCTATAGTTATAACTGAATAAGTACATTTATCACATTATACAGTCGACGCATTTTATTAAATAGCTTATTTTTAAAAAAAGGCTTAGAATATAAACATACTTTATTTTTATAAGAACTCTTTGTATTTATTTATAATATTATCAATTTGCGATGGCAAAACTTAATATTTATTTTTAATATTATCACTTTGAGAAGGCAAAACTTTTTTAGCTTCGATTTTAATAAATAAAAATAGGGTAAACAATAAACTTTCTGGATTGACCAGAAAAAGTAACATAGTTGGTAGGGGTATCTTGTGACGGATACAATAATACTAAGTTTGATTCCCGGATTGGTCAATCGTTGCAAATAATATAACCTTTTTTTTAAACACTTGCCCCATCTATGGGAGTAAAACTTAGTTAATATTAAAAGTTTTAATAACACAATTATATAATTTATCACATTGTGAAATGCACGCATGTGGAATTTAATATTTGGGTATTAAATAGTTTACTTTTGTTGAGAGAAAGTTATAATGAATATAGTTTGTTTCAATGCTTACTAATCAATTTCGGAAACAATAAATGTGATTTTTTTTTACTTGAACATTTATTTTCAATAAAGCTAATATTATGATATTTGTTTAAAACTAAATATTTATTTAAGAAATCCGTAAAATTTTTTTGAGGAAATTTTTATAGAAGGGGATTTTTTATCATATATTTAAAATTAAAAATTTTAGTTGGGATTTGAATACTTAGAGTAAAGGAATAATGCAAAGTTGTAATAGTTTTCTTGATAAATAATGCATTTGTTTCTAATTTTATGACACGATATTTTTATTTTTATTTTCAAACACTAATTAAATTTAATTTTTAGGAAACCGACAACTTTATATATATTTCTTGCCCTTTTGTGAATAAATTTAAAGCAAAATGTGTTCCATTATCTTTGATGTTAAGTACATTCCATTTAAGATTATATATAAAAACAAATTTTTAAGCGTAATATAAAATTTAAATTAACTTTTCCTTCATATTTCAATATAAGACAATTTTGTTATAAGTACTGAACTATGAAAATTTAATTGGAAATACTCAATATATCAACCATAGAATAAAGGAGCATTTTAAATGTATAGCATGTTCTATGCATTGAAATGTTTAGGAAAATTAATGAACTATGAAATTATAATTGCTGAATAATGTTTTATTTTTATTCCTTTAAAAACAAAAGTGCATTCACTTTTTTCTAATCTTCTTCAATTTTTGCTCATCTTAAAAATAATGAGATGGCTTCCGCATAGATGATTGTAAATTCTGCAAAGGTAACAGAGTCAGTTTTCTAAATCTTTGCTTTATTTCCTTTTTAAGTTACCAAATACATTTGTTAACTTCACCTCAAAGTTTAAAGTTTCAAAGCAAATAAAAAAGATACCCACGCATTTGCAGAAGCACTTAAGTTAGAGAGTAAGAAACAAAGCCACGAAATCAAAGTTACTTTTGAGATTTAGTTGCAAAAAAGAAAGAAGAAAAAAGATACCACACTTCCAACGAAACTGAAACACAAGACGAAAGTGCACACAAAACAAAACAGATAAAAAAAAAAGAAAGCGTAAAAATCGGGTGGGAGATGAAAAAGAAGAAACAGCAACAGAATCTTACAGCCAGAAGCATATTCTTCAGCAAAGAGGTAGCTGAAATCAAGGAAAGAGGAATGTAAAAAAAAAAGAAAGAAAAAAAAAAAGAAAAAAGAAAAAATATATATTTGAGTTGAGTTAAGAAAGGACGTGCAGAAGTGATCAGAACCCGATATTACCTGCAGCAGTTAGGCTCTAAAGCAGGGCTCAGTTATAAAGCAAAGCTTTCATGCGCAAAAAAAGAAAAGTAAAATCATACACTTATTAGTGTCACGGCTCGGATATATTATCCGAATATATCTCACTACCGCAACAATTCCTTTCACTTCGCTTCCTATCTTCGAAAAATGTACTTTACTACATTATATTCTATTTTATATATCCTACCTCTCATGATTCTTTTCAAGATGTATTCTATTATGAATTAGCCAAGCTTCTGCGTTTGCTTAGTTCAGAATAAAAGAAAGTTGTCTACAGTGAACTCCAAAAAGATAATATAATTTTCTTTATATATATATATATATATATCTTAAAGTTAAAAGGGTTATCCTGTTATAACAATGGTTGTTTGTTACTTACAGTTACTTTGTTACAGAAGTATCTTATTAATTTATGTGAAATCCGATGTAAACAGAGNTAGTTTATCAAGAAGAAAGTTGTCTACAGTGAACTCTAAAAAGATAATATAATTTTCTTTATATATATATATATCTTTAAGTTAAAAGGGTTATCCTGTTATAACAATGGTTGTTTGTTACTTACAGTTACTTTGTTACAGAAGTATCTTATTAATTTATGTGAAATCCGATGTAAACAGAGCTTACAAACATCTTGAGTTAAAGTTGTTTGTGGTTCTTATTTTTGTAGGAAAAAATGGTCTGTGATACAAAATGAAACAAGTCTTATAATAAATTTCAAACCTCTGTATTATATGTGGCAGATATGTGGTTTTTAGAAGGAAAACATATGGCCTATTTCAGAAGGATATTGATATAACAGAAAAATACATGTTTCTTATACCATATTCTACGGCATACATCTTTATTCATAAGGAATTTTATTTCGGAACTTCGGAGTGTTTAATTTAGAAATAAATTGTAAATATATCTTGATAATCAATAAAATAAATTTAAAAATTTAGTTTATATTGAAGAAACTGTACAATTCAAAAATAATTTTTCGTTGTTGGACAATTAATGACAAATCTGATGTTGACATCAGGAGTTCTGTGTATTTTAGGAAAATATACAAACAGCCATAAAGAACAATAATATATATATATATATATATGTATATTTAAAAAAAGTTTCAAATATGTTCTCCTTCAAATAAATATATAAATGTATGGCTTTTATCATTCGAGTT
>NC_092215.1:37576742-37585413 GCF_043381705.1 Parasteatoda tepidariorum
TGTATATATATATATAATATGGATCTTTATGATTGTTTGTATATTTGTAGCAGAAATTGAGATTTTCAAAATTATACATCTTTTTATCACACATTTAGTAAAAATTACTAATCTGAGTAAATTTAACCAAATATATGGATTATATATTTTTTTAATTTTGCTAAAATCACTTCCTAAGTATTTTGGCAAAAATTACCGAGCTTTTCGGCGTTCCCAAAGAGTAAAAAACACGGTAAATGTTATCATATTCTAGTTTTTTAGACTATAGTTTTTTTCTGTGTAGATTTAAAAATATTATATACAAAATATTCTTTGTATACGTTATTAAGTGAAACATTGTTTAAGACATAAATTAGATGTCCGACACATGATCTTTAAAACTGAATGAGAATCAGTAAAAAATATCGCATTAAAATGTCAAATAAATATAATTAGCCTCGATTCCGAGTAAAATTTACAGAACATAAAACTTTTCTTGAACTAACAATATTCTTGAATTTTGAAGAAAAGAATACCTTAAGTGTGGAGGAAAAGGTGTTGAAATATTTATTCAATAGTAATTAAATCGTTATAAATGGATACAAAATAAATATTCGAGAGGAAAAAGTCTGATAAAATTTTTTTCTGTTACTTACGCTGCAATTCAGATACCCTAATGGGATATATAGCTACCCTAATGGGCACCCTTTTTAATACTCTGAAGACAGTATTCCCGCATGTTACCACAATTTAGATTGAAGAGCAGATAGTGATTGGGATTACCGGTCTCCGAACTATTCTCCCTAACCATGTCATCGTGTTGGTATTTTTTCCAATTTTTGTGGAGTTCTGACTTATAAAAACTTAATATATTATTATTTATTGTAATTTCGTGAATCTTATCCTTTAAAATAATTCTGTCTTGAAATAAACCTATACTACATCCTAGCAGTAGCTTCTTCCACTTTTAAAATAAAGTGCTTCGTGGTTTTTAATAAAATTTGAAATATTCCTCTCGAAAAGTACACACTGTTTTTGGGGGAAGTTTATACTTTCCAAGCAGCAAACTTCCAAAGTTTTAACAAGAGTTCTAAAGGATAAAAAGAAAAGTGATAAAAATCTGTAGCCAATAATAAATAAAGCATAATAAAATTTAATTGAATATGAGCAAAGTAGATATACTAGAGAAGAAATGGTTGTCCGAATTATTTGATTCCTTTAATTCCAAAGTACCACTAATAAGCTGTTGGCGACGATTTGGGATTCAAACTTTGCGATGAACTTCATAACATTCTGCTGCAAAAGTGCAGAACTCTACAACACTTCAGTTTAGATTACACGAAAAGAACTATTTCAGTCCATTCGTGTAATAAAATGTAATACTTCCACAAAAACCAATTGAATGATAAGGTTTCCTGCATTCTAATTCTTCATAATTTAATCAATTCTTATATATCTCTCTCTTTCTCCTTGGACCCTATAAGCGGTCTTTACATCGTCCGAGTCCCGTCTTGTGTCGTCCACCAAGTAAAAGGGGGATGACGACGAATTTGTAGTTTGCAAATTTTGTGGTGGAAGTTTCCCTGATCGAACCAAAGCTCCTTGTGCTCATTCTTAATATAAGCCAATAATGATAAGGATATACCGGTCTGGGTACCACGCTACTAAATCGCTGCATCTCACGGGAACTTTTACCGACTCATGCAGAGGCTAAACTAAAAGAATAAAATTTTAAAGCATGATGCAATGCATATTGTTAACGTTTTTTTTTCTTCTATTTTTTAATTTGATTATCTTTATGTTTTTATTGTTTAACTGAAAAAACAGGAGTATATAAAATTAAGTTAAACTACATTAGTCATTATAATTAGGCTGCTTGCACTTAAATTTTTCTTCGATCATCAATTATCAAAATTTAATAATATATTTTTTTTAATTCTGCTTTTTACAGAAATATTACCTATTCCTTAACACTAGGTTTACGGACGTTTCTTGTATACCTATACCTACGAACACGCGTCAATTTGACGCATGAACGAATACATATAACAGCACTTACAGAGATGCCAACTTGCTCCGGGCAGCAAATATATATTTTAAAGTGGTAGTTTATCAAGTGTGATTCTCGGTTTAATAAATTCAATTTAGTAGATTTTTATCCACCACTATTTCAAAATAATTTGTAGGCTTATATAATTCACCACTTTATATGTGCAAAATTTACTTAGTAGTTATTTGCCGTTTTTTTTAATTATTTTGGCTTGTCCGGAGCAGTTGGCATCTCTTCACTTCAAAAGCAATGCAATTACATACTATGAGAAAAAAATGAAAATATTAAATATTCAAGTATTTTATTTTTCAATACTCGAAGTAAGCAACTGAAACCTTCAAAATCTGGCACTCTGACATCAATTGACATTCTGCGTTTGTTCTTTCTATTATTGCTTATTGGCAACAGTTGTTTATCGCTTGTTTCAATGCAAAAACAACATCGGATAACTGATCGAAGTATTGTCGGTACATTCCTATTTATTATTCATGTGATATTTGCATGTTTATTCAAAATTTTGTCTAAATTACGATCGCGTCAAATTGGCGCACATCAGCAGAGATAGGTATTCCACAAAGAGAATTTTAAGATTTCAACGCTTTTGAAGAAAATAGACTTCAATATATCTTTATCTCGATCAATGGATAAAAGTCATTACAAGAGATAAAATAGAAATGCAAACGGGTTTTGTAATTTTCCTTATAAAATTCGAAATGCTTCAAAATGAAGCGTCCCGTAAACCTAGTGTTAAAGTAAAAACTATAATGTTAAATATCACATCCATCAAATAACAACATTTTCACAAAAGCAAAATTCTGCGTATGATCTTTAAATTCAAACGCACCCATTAAAATATCTCAAATAAAAATAAAAATGAATAAAATACGCCTTGATTCCTCATAAAATTTGCAATTTCCCTCCCGGAAGGTAAAAACTCGTTAAAGCTTCAACAAACTAACAAACTTCTAGAGTTTTGAAAAGAGCCCTAAAGGGTGGAAGGAAAAGCGTTGAAATCTCTATCCAATAGTAAATAAAACATAATAAAATGGGGATGAATAAGGACAAAGGGGATATATAAGAGAAAAAAGGGTGGTCTGAATAAAAATAAAAAAATAACAATGCAGTTCCGCTCCACTGAATCATCGATTTGTTTTCGCATTTCGTCTTCCCCGTAAAAGATGATCCATCACAGTCACAAACGAATCTCCCCTTCGAAGTGGCACTCAATCAACAGACTTTATTTTCAAATATTATGCAGTTTCCAAAAGAAAACCATAACGTGCTTTTTTTCATCCTGTCCCTCTGACTTTTTGAAAGGAAATGAAATAAAAAGGAATGAAAGATACATGCAGGAATTGCAAGTGGGATGTGTTTTAGTTCGAATTTTCTCAATTTCTTTTTTTTTTTTCCCCTTTTAAAAGCACTTTCAATATTTTGTTCTTTTTTTTATTTGTGTTATTTGTATTTCATTGGCAGTTTTGACACAAATACAAAGCGTGTCATATTTCATACGTTTGTTTTACCATTCCATAGCAGCAAACTATTTTTTTTTTTTTTAATATTATTTATTTTAGATTGTCCTGAAAAATTTTTTAATTTTTTTGAAAGAAAATTATGTTTACAAAATGGCAAACAAAATTTTTATAATCTGTTTTGAGAAATTTGTTCCTCAGAATTGATCATTAATTACCAAAAGTTCAATTAAAGCAGAGTAAAACTCATTTTTTTAGCAAAAATACATGCCCTGTTTTGAACTTTCTGTATTGTTACAAAATACAATAACAATGCATAAAGTGAGCGTTTAACAATTTTTTTTAAAAAAATATTAATATTTATAATATTTGTTATAACTAAAAATATCATGAAGCTATTGAGTTCCCCCTAGAAGGGGTACTCAATCAACTGACTTTTTTTAAAATATTATGCAGTTTCCAAAAGAAAACCATAACGTGCTTTTTTTCATCCTGTCCCTCTGACTTTTTGAAAGGAAATGAAATAAAAAGGAATGAAAGATGCATGCAGGAATTGCAAGAGGGATGTGTTTTAATTCGAATTTTCTCAACTTCTTTTTTTTCCCTTTTAAAAGCACTTTCAATATTTTGTTCTTTTTTTATTTCTATTATTTGTATTTCATTGGCAGTTTTGACAAAAATACAAAGCGTTTCATATTTTATACGTTTGTTTTGGCATTCCACAGCAGCAAACTAAAGCTTTTTTTAGTATTATTTATTTTAGATTGTCTTGAAAAAATTGTACATTTTTTTAAAAGAAATACAATATAGCAAACTGAATTTTTATAATCTGTTTTGTGAAACTTTTTACTCAGAATTGATCATTAATTACCAAGAGTTCAATTGAAGCATCGTAAAACTAATTTTTTTGTCGCAAAATTACGCGCCATGTTTTGAACTTTCTGTATTGTTGTAAAATACAATAAAAATGTGAAAAACATGCCTTTGACAATTTTGCTGACAATTTGGAAGTTGCACTCAATCAACAGACTTAATTTTCAAATATCATGCAGTTTCTAAAAGAAAACCATAACTTGCTTTATTTCATCCTGTCTGTCTGTATTTTTGAACAGAAATGAAATAAAAAGGAATGAAAGATACATGCAGGAATTGCAAGTGGGATGTGTTTTAGTTCGAATTTTCTCAATTTCTTTTCTTTTTCCCCTTTTAAAAGCACTTTCAATATTTTGTTCTTTTTTTATTTCTATTATTTGTATTTCGCTGGCAGTTTTGACAAAAATACAAAGCGTGTCATACTTTATACGTCTGTTTTAGCATTCCACAGCAGCAAATTAAAGCTTTTTTTGTTATTATTATTATTTATTTATTTACTGATTTTTATTTATTTATTATTCATTTATTTTGTTATTATTATTGTTATTATTATTTATTTTACTTTACTTGGCTTGAAAATATTTTAAACTTTTTTGGAGGAAAATTACATTTTAAAAATAGCAAATTTTTTTTCTTTGTAATCTGTTTCGAGCAACTTGTTTCTGAGAATTGATTATTAATTACAAATTGATTATTAATTATATTAATTACCAAAAGTTTGATTAAAGCAGTGTAAATCTCATTTTTAAATTTTTTTTGCAAAAATAAATGCTCTGTTTTGAACTTTTGTGTTGTTGTAAAATACAATAACAATACAAGAAACGTACCTTTAGCAATTTTTAAATAAAAAAAATTATTAATATTTACAATATTTGTTATGACTAAAAATATTATGAAAGTATTGAGCACTTAATCAACAGACTTTGTTTTCAAATATCATGCAGTCTCCAAAAAGAAACTATTACGTGCTTTCTCTCATCCTGTCCCACTGTATTTTTTAAAAGAAATAAAATAAAGAGGAATGAAATATATATGCAGGAATTGCAAGTTGGATGCATTTTATGTCGAATTTTATGATTTTATTTATTAATTTTTTTTTTTATTTTTTTTTTTTACTGTTAAAAGCATTTTTGATATTTTGATCCTTCGTTGTTCTCTTTTTTTCTTCTTTTTTTTGTATTTCATTGGCTGTTTCGACAAAAATACAAATTGGTCATATTTTACGCTTTTGCTTCAGCATTCAATAGCAGCGATAAAGAGTGCTTTTTTCATATTATTTATTTCAATTTCAGTTTGTCTGAAAAATTGTTAAACTTTTTTGGAATAAAATGACATTTTAAAAAGCACACTAAACTTTTGTAAACTGTCACTTCTTAAAAATGTTCTTTAATAACTGAAAATTCAATTAGGGCAGTCCGGGACTCATTTTTTATTTATTTATTTATTTATTTATTTATTTGCAAAATTACATGCATTGTTTTGACTTTTTTGTGTTGCTGTAAAATACAATAAGAATGCAAGAACAGTTTTTAATTAAAAGATTTGCACATATTTATGATTATAAATTTTGTTGTAGCTGAAAGTATTATACTCCCCCATTAAAATTTTTTAACTTACTATGATTAGATATGTCCATATTTATATTTATTTTTATCATGTTTTGCTGTTATTGCTACTTTGCTCTTAATGCAATTCCTCACTGTACTTAATATGATTACAGTAACAAACGAGTTTTTCCTTTGAAGTTGTACGCAATCAAGTGACCTTATTTTAATATATGATGCAGTTTTCAAAATTTAACCATAAAATATTGTTTCTTCATGCCCCATTCATTGAAAACATAATTCAAAATTGAAAGTGTATTTTACGCTAGATATTGGTGAATGACATTTTTTAAAACAAGACTTCATGTAATTAATTTCTATTGGATTATTTTGAAATTTCAGTTTTGAGCATCCTATTGCTTGCCATTTAATTAATCCGCTCTTATTTCAACAATTTTCCTGATAATTTCAGCTTAAAACTCATTAATTGCGACTTACTGGAGCAAACCTATCCTGTAACTTAACTCTACAGTATAAAAATGCTGCATAATCTCGGTGGTAATTTTAGGCATTTCTTAAAATTAGGCAAATGGTGAACTTCTGATTATGTCACGAGATAAATGGTATGTTGCTCCATAATGTTGAAACCTCGTGTCATCCATATTAAAAACATTGCATTTAAGGCAAAAAAATAAATAAATGATTTAGTTTCGACAGTAGTTCATAATTTCAATTACATCGTCATTATGGCTTTAAAAATTACGGTTTAATTGCTCCAACAACCCAAAAACCCAACCAAACTATTATATGGTCCCTTACAGCGAAAGGCATATAAATTTTTTTGTCGAACAAGAGCTTTTCATTGGCATAGTATTGGAATTTAATGAGGGGGGGGGGAGAAAAAGACTCGAGTGTTGACCATGTAGTGACGTTCTTAGCCTGGTTGCTGATAGACAGAACCTGAAAAATGTTTGGTTCTTGATTGCGATTGAATGGAATATTATTACCACCAGAACTTGGAAAAAACTTCAAATTGTTCTCTAAAACATATTTTTGCTAGTAAATTTTAAGCATTAATAATTTACCAGTTAAACAAGTGTTAAGTATATAAGCGGTTTATTTTTTTATAATATGTCAGCAAATCTTAAAAAAAATAAAACAAAATATATCAAAGAAACTATATTAATAATTTGAGCTATTTCAGTATTTCATCCGCAGGAGACGCGTGGAGTTAAGTGATACATTGTAAATGTGAATCCATGCCTNAAAAAAAAAAAAAAAAAAAAAAAACTGAATATATATCAATAAAAATTTATAAAGTTAGAATAGTTAACTATTTTTCTCTAACGTATCTCCCATAAATAATCTTCCAAATGCTTTAGTTTTGATATATCTAAGAAATTTTAGAATTCAAGATGACGATGAAGAAAAAAAGATGCTTAAAAATAAAAAAATGAGTTATAAGAGTAGTTTGAGAAGATCTGTAATGTTTTCTTGAACAAAATATATGTATTTATTTATTACGTTTTTAACCACACCATCACAAACATCATTATGTTAACTACACGTTTCGAAAGGTATTATATTTTTGTATCAAGCAAGGAGAAAAGAGGTTGTTCGATTATTTTTCTACTAACCTGATACATTTCTACTAACCTGAGAATAATACATTTTTATCTTCAAAATTTACGTTTCTCAATGTGTATTATTTCGATGGTTTAATATTATAATAATAGTAAATAAATATCTTTACTTCTCTCATCAGTTTTCCTTTTCTGGAAAACTTAAACAATTTTTGAAATGCACGTGGTGTTGTTCATGTGCGAAGAAAGTGCCTCCAACTGCTCATTTACACGGCCATGCGTTATGGTTTTCAACTAAAATGCTACACGTAGAATAAAGATAACGTTCCAAAGGTCATTAACAGGAGATGCTGGCTATGTGGCCGAGCGGTCAGTGGTAGCAAGTTCGAATCCCACATGGGCATGGATGTTTCTATGAGTGCTATGCTCAGTTAGATGAATATGGACCACTCCATTAACGTGACAGTGTGGCGCGTGTCGAAGCACTTTTGTCATAATTTTGGTAAAATAAATATTGAAATAAATTTTAATGATGCGTCATAAATTTGGTTAATGAAGTTAACTTTAATAATTTTATCATAATATATTACAGCAGGGCATAAAAACAATTTATTTGGTCAAATTTACACTTCGGTTTTTAATTTTTTACTAAATATGTGGTATTAAGAAATATGATTTTGAAAATCGGAATTTCCAGTGATCCGTTACAGTATAAAAGGAAAAATTATCAAATGAATAATTTAAAAACCGTATATTTTGGTTTTAATAACCGAAATGATGGAAGTTTTTTATTTACCAGATGTGTAATTAACATAAAGTACAGTAATTTTACCTGAATTTTTCTCTGTGTGATTATTCAGTTTTAAATCTTAGATTGCTTTATAGTGAGTCGATACGCAAAAAATAAAACAGAACATTATTAAAATAAATCGAAAACAAAGAAACTATTTTTTTAGCTTACGTAAAGCAACTAAAGATCTACAATAGACCAACTAAAGAACCAACTAAAGATCTACAGTAGTGAAAAAATAAATTCATTTAATTCTTTTCCCTATTTTTATATTTTCTGTTGACTTCATAATCTTAATTTGCAATTTCAAATACCTTTAATATTCTTGCGATACCAAAAGCCAACGTTTAAATATTTATCAGCCGTAATAATTTCAGCTT
>NC_092215.1:37585438-37596971 GCF_043381705.1 Parasteatoda tepidariorum
CAAACAGAATTAATTTCACTTAATATTTTCAAGGACTGAGTTTTTTTAATACAAAAACATTATTAAAATTGAATTAGAAAAGCATTATTATTATTAAATTAGAAAAGCATTATTATTACTGAATTACGAAAGTATTATGAATTTTAGTTATTTTAGATAATTTACGGAATCTTTCAACTAAAGACTAAAAAGGTGCTATTGATTTAGGATGTAAAAACAGAATTAATTTCACTTAATATTTTCAACTACTCAGTTTTTTCAATTATAAAAGCTTTATCATAATTGCATTCAAACTATTGAATTAGTAAAACAGTGTTATAGTATTAATATTGAATTACAAAAAGATTTATTCATGATATATATTTTATTTTTTTAGATGTTTTACGGAATCTTTCAACTAAAGACTAAAAATGTGCTATGGCTTTAGAAAGTACAAAACAGAATTAAATTTTCTTAATATTTTCAACGGCTGAGTTTTTTAATTATAAAAGCATTGCTATTATTATTATTGAATTATAAAAGCATTATTAATATTGAATGACAAAAGTAATATTATTATTAAATTACAAAATAATTGCTATTATTTAAATTACAAAAAGCATTATTCATGAGATGTTTTATTTATTTTTTGATATTTTACGATACCTTTTAACAAAAAACTAAAAATTTGCTATAGATTTAGAAAGTACAAACAGAATTAACTTCACTTAATATTTTCAACATTTGATTATCTTTTATTACACAAACATTATTATTATTTAATGAAAAAATTTTATTATTTTTGAATTACAAAAAGCATTGTTCCTGAGATTATTAAAGAGTTTTATTTATTGCATAGTTATAAATTCGAAAAAAGTAAATAAATAACTAAATAAATGTTCAAGTTATTTACAAAAGATAATATTTTAACATTAGCTCATTTTTTTATTTCCTAAAAAGTGGAAGATTCGTAAACTTCCTCTCAGAAACATTTTCAAACTACAGTGCAATTCATCCCGCAGTGGACTGATCGTTAAGACACGGTTCCCAACAGATCACCGAATTCAAGCATCACTGGTTACGGTCAGTGTGCGGGTGGGTGACCACTTGGATCAGTCTGCGTAGGGACCGAGGGTGTGCCGTTTTGGTCCTCGCTAAACTGTGCTACCGTAAAGTGCCCCCCCCCAAAAAAAAAGCATTATTATTATTGAATTACAAAAAGCATTATTCATGATATATGTTTTATTTTTTAATATTACTTATAATTCAAAAAGAAAAATGAGTAAATATATAGTAGTATTTAAGTGATTTACAATGATAATATTTAAACATTAGCTCATTTTTTTATTTCATAAAAAAAGACATTTAATTTTATCAACATCATTACAAAAGTGCTTCGGTAAGATTATCGAGCGTTTTGTTGTTCCCATTAAGCCATAAACACCGTAAATTTTACCATATTACGGGTATGCAGTTCTAATAAATTTTGTTATAATAATTCCAAGTGTCATATACACTAACTTCAATTTTGAGTAACTTTCATTCATCTTTAAAAAAATGTAAACAATTAAAAAATGCAAGGAGAAATAATTTCTGGTAAAATTGCCGCACTATATGGTAATGACATTTCCGATTAAAAAAAACTAGAACGCTGGTTTACAAAATCAAAGTATACTTCATTTAAACTATTCATTTGGTATTTATTTTTGGTATGTGGTACTGATATACCTGAAATTCTGGTTTTCAAAATGACAGTTTTTATTACCTCACAGTAAAAGCACAAAATTGTAAAGTAGATTTGACCGAATTAATGGTTTTTATGCCTTAGTCTAAGGTATCATGTTAAAATTGCTAAATCTTATCCCAATTACCAAATTTTATCACGTATTATAAAGCCATATTTTATTAAAAATTTGAAATGCCGTTAACAAAGCGATTCGATAAAAATTACCACGCTTTTTTGTTTTCCTATAGAGCCAGAAACACGGTAAATTTACCATATTCTGACAGTTTTTACGATAGTTACTTTCTTGGTATAGCTGCCACGGGCATAAGAAGTACATTAATTTCGTAACATCCAGTTTTTATACATAAAAAAAATCAAATTTCAAAGTATATCTAGGACTTTGAGCAAGCTTAAATGGCACTAATAGTCATTTTTTCATAAATTATTAGAATTGCTCAAAATTATTTAACTGAGTTATGATTTAAAGTCTGCAATTACGTTATTTGTAAATGGTGGGATCGCTCAATATCAAAGCGCGTCACTTTTATTTTTTCCCTAAAAATAAAAAAATTACTTTTAAATCTAACTTAACTATGTCTGCATCATATTATTTAAAGTAATTATCTAAATTATTTGTCCAAAAAAGGAAAATGCACCACCTATTGATCTCTAAACAATGAACAAATATTTTCTCGTTGCTTACAAATATATTTGCTTGTTTAAGGACTGATCCCAGTTATTCATGCTGGATTCCCGCGAGTATTACAAATTTATAATATTGTTATTAACCGTACATTAGTATTACTTACAATTTCTTTTTTGAGGTATTATTTTAACGCTCAGACATCTTTTAGCTTAGAATCCCAATGCTCTTTAAAAAAACAGAGTATAATTTCCGTCACAAATGTATTAAAATATCAACGCATGTTTAATTTTCCTCAAAATTTTTTTTAAAATTTGATAAACCTGTGGGATTCCTTTCGTGTGTTTGACTAGATAAGTTTAGTTTTGTTCGAATAAAAATTTTCAGTCGGTGAAAAATTAGTTCTTTGAGTGCTACATACCTTGTTTTTTTTTCGATCCCTGAATGACAATTTTCAGTCATTTAGGTGGTTGTTAAAATATTTTTTTAATTATTTGATGGAATGTTTTAATGAGCCTTGTAAAATTGAAATAATAATCGTAGATGCTTCATGTTTTAGTTTCATATTGTATGTTAATTTTTAATGAGATATTGGATCAAGTTATTTTTTAATTTTCATACTAATATTCCATTTAGTTACTGATTAAGTGACTGGATAATTTAGGATTTGGTTAAATAGAAAATTTTAGTTAGTGAAAAAGGAGTTGTTTGAAGTATTAGTTGGCACTTAACATCTTCAGTCCATGTCAAGATGATGGTTTTTAGTCACTTTTGGTATTTCTTTAATATTGTTAGTTGTTTGATGGGATTTTTAAATAAACTACGTTGCCGAATTAAACTAATGATCGTATAAAATTCATGTTTTAGTTTGATATTTTATGTTATTTTTCAGATAATTTTGAAGTAAGTTAATTTATGAAATTTCATGGTAATTTTTAAGTTAGTTACTAATTATTTAACTGTGATATTTTTTAATATTAGGTATTTGAATTAATATTTGCTTGCATTTGTTATTTTTTATGAATAATAGACGATACTTGTGATGAACTGTACTTAAATTAAATATGTTTCCAGCTTTACAATCTAGTAATATTGATTACTTATAATTCGTATTTTTCAAACATATGTACCAGTATTTAACTGCAATTTCGTTTACTTAAATATAATGAAAGAAAACAAGGAACTATTTCACAACGAAAGGAAAAGTATTTCTATCTAAACTAAAAGTTAATTTATTGAAATTGAGTTATTAAATAATTTTTAAGCTTTATCTATGATGTGTTTCATATGTTTTAATAAAATATTTAAACATTAAATAAAACTTTCTTAACGTCAGCTGTCAAAAAATAAAATCCTTAAAAAATGAAAACGCTTAAAAATGACCTATTATTTAAGGTAAGAAATTACACACTATTTAATGGCATCATCATAAAATTTTAAAGAGATAACGAAAGTTTTAACGGATAATATTTCAAAGATTTCTTGATAAAATTCAAAACCAGATAATGAAAGTTCAATCAAAGTTTAGTTCCGCATCATAGAAATGAATTTTAAAATGTTTCCCTTTAGGATTTAGATGAATAATTAATTTCAATTGAGTTTTTTGAAAATAATTATCTAACTCATTACTGCATGTCTAAAAACATTCTGTATCTGGAAATTGATATATTTTTCAAGGCGCATGATTCCATTTTTTTTATCGCAAATGATTCGTATTTCCTGATAAAAATATCTATTTATAGGACAAAGTCATTCATCTCATAATTGTAAATAATTAATTCATTCAAAAATAATGAAGCTACTTTTAATCAGAACTGCTTGAAAAAATAAAATAAAATACAAGGGAAAACAATAGAAGTTAATTTTACAAATTCCGTGTTATTGCATAAAATTAAACCAAGAATGTATATAACGCCAAAACGAAATCTATAACTAAAAATGCTGCACCAAAAAATGACTAATGCGCCAAAAATACCTAATGCTCCAAAAAATAACTGAAGTCCCAAAGAACAATTTTTAATAAATTTTATTTAAGATAACATTGAAAATAATAATTACTACAGGAGTCAAAAGGAAAAAATTTTATTCTAGAAGAAAAAACTTATAGCAAGGAAATAAAACACTAAGTTTAGGAAATCAGGCCAATAACAGATGTTAGATAATTCTGTGAATCTGCTTTATATTCTTAGTAATCATTTTAAAATGGAATTGGAATGCTACATCGAAGTACTGGTAAACATATTCATCAGTAATTTATAATCAATTTTGTCTCAGTAGTAACAATTTTAAAACGAAATGAAACGAAAGTCAAAGGCACGGTAATTATTAATGGCCATAATCATGATTGTCAGGTTTTATTGTTCACAGGAGTGTAGCTTTTAAAGCAATTTTGGTAACCTTAAAACACAACACCTGTGCCAGGAACATTAAACCAAAAAATTTTTTGTCTTGGCTAGAAATATCCTAACGTAATGGCTTATTATAATGGAACATAAATGAAAATGTAATATATACTATTATGCAGTGAATTTTAAAATTGCTCAAACATTTTTGACATTTTCTGGCGAGTCTACGTGTAGAGTTTTATTTATTTATTTAGTAAAATCAGCTTATTGTACGATAGCGACATGTCTGGTGAAAAACAAACAAACAAAATTCTGATAATAAAATTCAAAACATACGGTATTTAAACCAATAATGCTGTAATTTTTCCATTAATATGGTAACAATTTATTGCATATTCTACTTTTAAGAAGTTCTTATCACCACTCATTTAGTAAAAAATAGAAAACAGAAAAATAAATATTTCCGAGTAAATAGTTTGTATGTATTATGTACAATATCTCGCTAAAACTACCAAATCTTGTCATATTTATCTAAATTTATTAACCATTGCAAAACTATATTTCGTTTCTTATTTTACCAAAATCATTACCTAAGCACTTCAGGGAAAATTACAAAGCTTTTCGGTGTTCCCATAGAGCTAGAAACACAGTAAATTTTAGAATACTCTGGCTGCTGTTATCATACGTTTTCCTTCAGTACACATTAGTCCATAATTTGTGAAAGAACGAAAAACCTGTTCTTCAAATTTCATTATTCATGAAACAGGTTTTTCTTCTTTCTGTTGTTTCCTATCTACTGAAGTCATGTCATGCATTCTTGAAAATATTTCGAATAAGATTATAATCCATAAGGCAATAGTCAATAATAATGGCCATTCAACTGGCTATTTCAATGGGAAATGTCGTAATAATAAGCTATTAGTTTCAGAGAACCTTGTCTAGACTATGAATTATAAACCTTATAAACAATGGGCATAATACATATATATGTATATATATATATATATATACATATATATGTATTATGCCCATTGTTTATAAGGTTTATAATTCATAGTCTAGACAAGGTTCTCTGAAACTAATAGCTTATTATTACGACATTTCCCATTGAAATAGCCAGTTGAATGGCCATTATTATTGACTATTGCCTTATGGATTATAATCTTATTCGAAATATTTTCAAGAATGCATGACATGACTTCAGTAGATAGGAAACAACAGAAAGAAGAAAAACCTGTTTCATGAATAATGAAATTTGAAGAACAGGTTTTTCGTTCTTTCACAAATTATGGACTAATGTGTACTGAAGGAAAACGTATGATAACAGCAGCCAGAGTATTCTAAAATTTACTGTGTTTCTAGCTCTATGGGAACACCGAAAAGCTTTGTAATTTTCCCTGAAGTGCTTAGGTAATGATTTTGGTAAAATAAGAAACGAAATATAGTTTTGCAATGGTTAATAAATTTAGATAAATATGACAAGATTTGGTAGTTTTAGCGAGATATTGTACATAATACATACAAACTATTTACTCGGAAATATTTATTTTTCTGTTTTCTATTTTTTACTAAATGAGTGGTGATAAGAACTTCTTAAAAGTAGAATATGCAATAAATTGTTACCATATTAATGGAAAAATTACAGCATTATTGGTTTAAATACCGTATGTTTTGAATTTTATTATCAGAATTTTGTTTGTTTGTTTTTCACCAGACATGTCGCTATCGTACAATAAGCTGATTTTACTAAATAAATAAATAAAACTCTACACGTAGACTCGCCAGAAAATGTCAAAAATGTTTGAGCAATTTTAAAATTCACTGCATAATAGTATATATTACATTTTCATTTATGTTCCATTATAATAAGCCATTACGTTAGGATATTTCTAGCCAAGACAAAAAATTTTTTGGTTTAATGTTCCTGGCACAGGTGTTGTGTTTTAAGGTTACCAAAATTGCTTTAAAAGCTACACTCCTGTGANATTTATATATATATATTGTAACTTTAAAAAGCAACTTTTAGATATCATTGTTCAAAAGGGAGAAACGAAAAACTTTGAGAAGATTTAAAAGTTATTTCAAGTAGAACAAACAACATTTGTAATATCCTCAGGTTATAAGCAACAACAAAGAAGTGGTATACATCTTTTTTTTGGCCAGTCATCACTTCCTTTACAGTTCTTTCTGGATAATATTTCAAATATCCTATAAAAGGAAACAAACAAAAGGTATTTTAACAGCATTTACAATCATAAAATGTGTTTTAAAATATCCCTTTTATGCCCAAAGAGTACTAGAATAAAAGTTACAGGTGAGAAACTTTCTTAGCTCCGAACTAAAGCTCTTTTTCGTGGTAAAAAATGTTAGAATAATATTGTTGAAGTAGATGTATTTAGCTCTAGACTATGGCTCTATATTTGAAGACTTATGTGCGTTATATTTTAGTGGCATCAGATTTACATCCGATCAAATGCTAAAGAGAAAATCCATTCAGTATTATGCGCAGCACTGGAATATAAACGCAGTAGTAACTCATATCGACAAGTATATTTATCCCTAGAGCTCAGTCACGTCGTTTCCAGTCTTTTTACACATTTATACACTCATAAAATGACTTTTAGCTTATGGTCCTTAAAACACCCTTGTGTTTTCTTTTATATTGCCTAGAGAGCTTTATTTCTGGTTTTATTTTATTTTTTATTTTGAAAGGATTTCTTAATAAGAATACGAAGAGATAAAGAATTTGTTTTGGGAAGCAATATTTGTTTGGTTTGTATGAAGATTGATTAATTGTTGAAGATTGTTAAAAGTTCGAAAAAAAGATAAAACAAAGGAAAATTATAGACATATGCAAAAGGGGGGGGGGAATAATAATTAATGAAAAAAAAAAATAACAAACAACTGATTAAAAAAAAAGGATGAAATTTTTAATAAAAAAAAACGGAAAATACAAGATATAATCTTTTCATCAGCCCACACGATTATATCAGCAAAAAAGAGTGTATGAAAAGAGTAAATGAAACTTATTGTTTTTCTTAACTTTTTCGTGTTTTCTTGTATTTATTTACTTTGTTGTGTATTAGTGATCATATTTAATGCAGCTTTAGGGCTTTATATTATCTACTATTAACTTCATTTTCCTTCTGTTTTCGTTTTTATTTCCTTTTTCTAATTTCCTGTCTTTAGGAAGCTACTCTCCCCTCCCTTTTGCATATGTCTATAATTTTCCTTTGTTTTATCTTATTTTTGAACTTATCTAATGAGTTCTGTTTACTTGCAGCTTATGCGTAATAAATGAAACTTATTTTTCTTCTTAACTGTCTTCGTGTTTTCTTGTATTTATTTATTTTGCTGTATATATAGATATATATATATACATATATACATATTCAGTTTTGTTTTCTTTTTTGTTCCAAAATAATAAATTTCTTCAGAATAAAAAAGGCAAAAATTATTTTTTATTGATTATAATATCTAATTTTAGCGTTTTTAACTAACAACATGATAAATAACAGAACAGAAGCATCATCATGATTGGTCATTTTTCGGGAGGATGACCAACTCAAAACTTTACTAACTAATGCTTTGCTAATAATTTTATTCTAATTTAAAGGACATCAATAAATTAATAGTTTAAAATGTTAGGTAATGAAATAATAAATTATTTCTGATGTCTAATACCCAAGATTCCAACAATGTGCAGCAATTGAAGATTTCTCGGATTATTGATAACGGACATATCTGTTGTGTTCCTGAAGTCTGTATTTTAATGCGCTTTTTGGGCATAAATTCAATTTCGACAATGCTAAAATTATTTCCACCCCAGTCACATTAGCTCATATTGATACCCTGGAATCTTATATTATTAGTTCGAACGTTGATTTCCTTGTTAATGATTATTTTTTGACCCAACTCTCCATAACGCATGGAAATGCATCTTACCCTGATTTACCTCTCGGCCACTGTGTTTTTCCTCTTCTTTTTTCCATATTTTTTCTCTCTTGGTTTTTGTTGTTTTTTCAGTTTTGTTTCTCACTTTTATTTTTCATTTTTCATTGGCAATTTAACTTCCTTTTAAAATCATTTTTGTTTCGTTACCTTCAAGTCTGTCAAGTATTGAAAATGGGAGCCTAATATTAATGCACTTGAAATACGTAGATTGTTTCTTTATTTTTGTATATTTTTGAAGCGTATGAAGTTTTTAATCGGATAATATTTTACCTCTACAGTTTCTTCGGATTATATAGATATAATTAGAAAGCAGCTCCATTTGTGGAATTTTTTTAATACATTTTAGAAATTGGTGAGAAGAAATATCAAGTTTTAACGGCATATTGCAGAAATCATACAAATGTTTCCTCTTTTGTTTACGAGTTCTAATTTTTCAATTTACCTGAATTTTTTGCATCACCTATACACATTCTCGTAACTGAATAAAAAAGTCTGAGTTAGTTAAAATGTATTAGGATATAAAAAAGAAAATATTTTGTAATAAATTAAATAAACATATACGAACATTTTATCTGAACAAAGCAACTTTAACTATTTCTGTAACAAAAAGAAATATTTGCTGAAACTTCTTAAATATTTTAAAAATTATTTTTTACGAATAGTTAAGTTCTCTGATAAAAATAAAGATTAAAAATATGAAAAAATATTTTAAAAAATATTGCAGAATAGGGCAGCTAAATAAACAAAGCACAATGATTTCTCTTAGTCCTCCATAAAGTGGTGAAGTTCTTTATTTATTTGTTTTTTCTTAGAGATAATTCAACGAAAGAAAAATACATTCCGAAAATGTGTTCCGCCAAATTTTATTGACTAGGTGACATTGCTGCCAGAAAGAAATAACAGTTAAGAGAACAATGCCAAAAATAAAATCATTTTTATTCACCCATACGTCGTTTATTCTTTCACGTTCTTATCTTAGTTTGGTGACAGTAAAAAAGAATACTAATAATAAAAATAAAAAAAAGCATTTTGTGGCCACAAAACTTACTTTTTTCATTAGAAGTAAATGAGAAACTTCCGTATCTTATTCAGACACATGGCTCGTCATTATAATTTAAAGCTGTAAAAGATAGAATGTTTTACAATGTGTAGAACTATAAATAAATTTTAATGTTCTGCTCTTTCTTTTCCTTTTTTTATTCTAAAAAGCATGTTATTTTGTAGTTGCATAAAACAGTTGCATAAAACAGATAAAATCTTAAAATGCTACTATGATTTTGACAACTTACACGAAAGTTACCACAAGTGTCATTCTCAAATGAGGATTGAGAAATGCATAGAAATAATGCCAAGCAAATCAAAATTATGCAAGGTGTTCCGTAAAGACCACCTTTAAATTATAATTTTAGAATCTTAATAAAAATGAAAATAGAAAGCATAAAGATTGGTTTTTCAACTTAAAGTTCGCAAGAGGAAAAACAGAAACGCTTTCAAAACTTGAATAATTATAGTAGAGAATGTTAGATGTAATAAACATTAAAACAGGTTTAATTGAAAGTGGAGACTTGTAGTTGTTTCTAATAATTATCTTTAATTTTCGTTCTGTTTCCTCTCGCAAAATGCAATTTCGCAATTCAATCGAATCAAATCAAATATGCAATTTTGTTTATTACTCCCTCCTTCCTATACCGTAGTTTGTCAAATTTCGTGAGCGTTATTGTTTTCCATAATTAAACATAAATTTGTGACTCCCAATGTGTGATAAGTTTTTGTTTTCCTTGTTGATAAGGATTCAGAAAACACAAACTAATGGCTATCTATACTTAACGTGAATGAAATTGAAGTTATTATATCACACAATCGCTCAATTGATTTTGTTGCCATGGTAATAGAATTAAGCATACACAGTGCACGGCAAAGACCAACCTTTATTTGTATTTTTAGTGGATATGGCCATTTGCCTGACATTTGTCAATTCGACAACGACAGCAATCGAAAAAATATTTTGCAAAATCTTCAATTATAGAAAAATATGGATTTAGTATGAGGCAAATTTGTAGTATTAGTCAACTAATAAACTTGTATTTAACCTATTATATTTCATTTGAGCACAAAAAAGCTTTCTCATTTCTTTATAATTTCTATAACGATAAAGGTAAATTATTTCTTGCACATATCATGTGCTATTATGTGAATTATCTATGAAAACACGAGAAAAAATTCTGGTAAAATTATCATACTCTACGGAAAAGGCATTTATGGCAAATAGAACTATAATTCTGGTTAATAAAACAAAATTTAAATATTCTTTTAGTAATTTTTACATTCATATCGTAACAGCTTATCAGAAATTTTAGTTTTCAATATTATAGTTCTTATTACCTCACACATAATACTTTCGAGCTCAAATTATTTTATAGAAAAAGTTTCGAAAATTTAAAAATAAAAATAGCACTGCAAGAAACACTGAATTTATTATTAAAATCATAAAAATAATGTTCTCATGGCTAGGATGTGGTCTCTTACTATAATTACAATAAAAATTTTTATATTACAATGTTTAAAAAAGAACATATTATGAAACCACTAGAAACCATAATAAGTAGGAGACATTTTTAGGATGAATATACACCGAAGAGCCATTACATTATGACAACCCTGCTAATAAAATGTAGGACCACCTTTAGCCCTCAAAACTGCTAGCATCCGCCATGGCATTGATACCACAAGGTGCTGATGGGTAGTCTGAGGTATCTGGTACCAAGCGCTCACCAACTGGTCCTGCAATTCCCTCACATGCGAGGGGGTAGCGTGGCAGCACGAATTTGGTTTTCCAAGTAGGACCACAAATGCTCTATTGGATTAAGGTCAGGTGAATTTGGGGGC
>NC_092215.1:37597292-37660272 GCF_043381705.1 Parasteatoda tepidariorum
ATATATATATATGTGAAACAATAAGATTATCACATGATTCTAGAGTTGCTGCAATAAAAATCCGATTGTAGCAGGGAATTCAGCTCACATTCGGTACCAAATACAATAACCATATCCACTGGCCAAGTAATTTTTCAAAAGAAAAAAAATATATGTGTCATAAAGAAATATATGTGTTTCATCAGACATCCATTTTTTTTAAAATAGAAAATTTCATCTACCATAAACGGGAAATTACAATCATTATTAAAAGCTAAGTCATATTAAAGCCGTCTATATTTTCTTTAAAATAATATTATTTGCCAATCCCATTTTATATGAAAATTTGGAAAATATTAATCACTAATTTAAACAAGAAAACTTTTACCTCTTATACGTTATGAAATATCTGATAGTTACATTTTTCTTATAAGATATAATTAAGGAAATTACTATGCTATTCTTGTACAGTATTATGTATTTTGCAAATGTATCTTATTCTTTTATCACAAATACCTTTTAAGAAATTAAATTCCTTTTCATGCTTTGCAACAATAATATGTAGTCTATGCTAAAATATCTCAAGTGTTTTTACTCCATTGATTTTGTTCGCAAGAAATAGCAATATTAAAATATATATTTTCAAAAATATTTTGTTTCTCAGCTTGTTATGTCTGATAAAAAGGGATTATGTTACATAATTTAATCTTTTATTAATAAAAAATGAAGGATGCGAAAACTAATCATATTAGAAATCTTGATTATTTTTCATTATATCATACTACGATATACATTCATCATACTATACATACTTTAATATTTTAATAAATTTTGTAAATTTAATCAAAATATTAAATTATTTTTTTCTTTCGAAAATATGATATCGTTAAGTTTCGTTAGCAAACTATTCACATGCTATTTATTACAAATAAATGTCTTTTTTAATTTGTCTTAGAATAATTTTTAACTAGAAAACTTTATGCGTGACTGCTAACTATTCATAAGTAAATGCATTGCAAAATAGGGATTTTATAAACACATTTAATACCGAAATAGGATAGAAAGAAACTATAATACGTCTGCACGCGATATCGCATTCTCACTTCGATACATATGTTTTACTTAATTAAACACAATAGACTTGCATTAGAAATCCCCCACTTGTTCATTCCAATATACACCCTCTTTACTTTATCCACAAATGAAACGCCCGCTAGCCATAGCCTTCAGTAATCACTCTTGGCAGAAAGTCGAATATAGCTGTATAGCATTAGGGTCATAGGCCGTTACATGTTGTTATTACTCAGTATACGGCAGGCCGAGCTATATCATCTTGTTGATGCTCGACTCTTGCCAAAAGGCTGACATCACATCAGCTGAATAGATCGCTTTCTTTGAGTAATTACCTCTCTCACTAGAACGCATATTCCTTCATGAAACTGTCATTGAAACAAAGAGATTTGCGTGTTAGATTTATCTAGAATCCCGTCACTAACGTTTTTTGTTACGTATATTATCTATATACATCTCCCTGATAATTGAACAAATTGCTTTTGAGGAATGGATAGATAAAAAAGAAATGTGCTTTTTTAATCTTTCTGATAACTTTATTTGATGCTTATAGCTTACTGTATTATCAACTGCTATATCTTTGAAAAGATTTAATTGATGTCATAGGCTTAGTAATATTAATGTCAGAAATACGATGAGCTTGGCTTAGATAAGCTTAAAAGTGACAAATTGCGATTAATGTATTTATAAAGTAATTGATGGTTGCGATAAAGGAAGGAATTTCATAGCTATTAATTTTTAAAGATTATGAAACCATTGTATTTGTCAAGATTATTATGTGATAAAATCCAGTAATTTATTTGCTAGTAAATATTTTCTTTTTTATTTCTAAATATGTCTTTATAAGTTAATTTTCAGTACACAGAATTATAAAATAAATTTTAAATATGTTTATTGTAAAAAAAAATGTAAATATAAGAAAGAAGATCTTTTTTAGGGAAGGTGCAACATCAATTAACTTAAAATTTATATAAAATTAAAGACCAATAAGTTAAATATAGAGTAAAATAGAATTTTTTTTTACAATAATTATATATTTTTTCAGGTATTCAATTCATATTTTACTAAATTACAAAGCAATAATTACAATTGGTTTGATGATGTGATCAGGCCATAATTTTTATTGATACATTTTTAATTAAACGTATGAAATCACCATTATGGTTGTTACATTAAGAATCACAAATGACATTCTGATAGACAGAATGCCGCATTAAGACAGGGTACACTCACGTCTGAAAACGCCTCTCAACTCTCGTACATCTTCAGCTTTAACCTATAAAACTTATTTCTACACTGTAAAAAATTCAGTGTCAAATTACAGTATAAAGTAGAGGCAGTTTGAGTGTCTCATTCGTAAAATCCTTTTAGCCGTAAATTTCATTTTTACCGTAAAATGTTGTACCGTATATTTTTACAGTAATATTAAATTAATTAGGATGATTTAGTGATTTTACGGTAGTTCGCTGAGAGCGGGAATTTTTTACCGTAATTTGATCCGAAATTTCTATAGTATACGTGTATCAAAGTTGATAAGCATTGCTTGATAAGACCTTCCACAGCGCCCCCTGGTGGAAAATTGAAGAGTAAATGCTTCTATTTCGACAGCAGTGCAAGTTGGGGAGAAAAAGTTCAACGTAAAATTGTCTTACATCACCGTTCTAATAGAAATAGATATCTTGAGTGCATTATAGATAAGCAAAAAAAAAAAAAAAAACTTAAATCATGCATTTGTCTGTTTTATAATATATCATACTATGCGACGTGACAGACAAAGAAAACAAACAGGAAACAACTTATTTTCAGAAGATACTAATAATGTCGATATTTCTTTCTTTCTTAAACTTTGAACAACGAAAATAAAAGTATTTTACGATAACGAAGTGTTTTGTTCTAGTATTGTTGTCATCTACTTGTTCACCATAAAAAAAATCAAATTAGGGTAAATATTTCTGGTACACTAAGTGGCCGGTAATTTTTAATCGTAAAATCTGTTTCCACCGTAAAATTTCAGGGCACCAAAAATTTCCTACACCGTTACTTTCGCAGCAATATTTACTATAAAATAACTGAATCACTGTAATGAAATAATTATTACTGAAAAAATTACGCTGCGAAATTTTACGGTAAAAATGGATTTTACGGGAAAACAGATTTTACAGATTCACTTAGAGTGCCAGTACTTTTTACCGTAATTTGGATCCGGAATTTTCAACAGTGTAGATTTGTATTAAATTGATAATGCTTTACAACTTTACTTTTCATTTTCTCTTCATATCATATTATTGTTTTTGTAATGTTCATATCATATCATTGTTTCTGTAAAAGGAACTCATACATACGTTGTGGATACTCTTTTTTAGTATTACATAGCGGCTATACAAGTATACAGAACAGTTACTGAATAAAAATTCTACAGCATGTAGATTCTACAGTAAAATGGATGTTACGGATGCTACACTCCGGTTGCCAGTACTTTTTACATTTACTTGACCCGGAATTTTTTGCGGATATGATTTGTGATAAATTGATAATGCTCTACAAAAACACAGTATGAAAATTTTACGGTGCACAGATTTCACACGGATGCTGCAGGGTGCCAGTGAGTTTTACCGTAATTTGATCCAGACTTTTTTATTGTGAGCATTTGTATTAAATTGATAATACTCTCTTGAACTTTCAAAATTTTCCGCATATCATATCATTGTTTCTGTAATAGGAATGCTTAGCATATTTTCTAATTTTAAAAATTAGTTTATTCTGAGTCTCAGAAGTATAATCTAAACAAACAAAAGCATGTAAATAGATATATTTTCCTCTAAAATATCTTTGAAGCTTTCTGACTTATATTTAACTAACATACACAATCATTTTATTCTATAAACAAAGAAAACTAATTTTGTTACAATGAACTACATTTTTCGTATGGATGTTTCATTGCTTATTTGGTACGTTTTTTATTTTTAGTATGTCACGCCTTTAGCAAACCTATTGAGTAATCGAAGAACAAAAGGGCTATTGTGTCTCATAAAAGCTTATTTTGCTTTGCGTGACTAAACATTAATGCGTTAAGCAATTGGTTGAATTTAGTAGGGAAGAACAAGGACTAAGAATACTAAGTATACTTAAATTGAAAATACAATTCTCAACAAATCATTGATTTACAAACACTGAAACAGATGCAATGGAACAACCTATTTGTATTCATCAAAACGTTTACAATTATTTTATCGTGTCAATAAGAAACAGAACAAGTTAGTTTTTATTTCGTAACTCTCATTTTCTGAATTCAAAATATTTTATGAATGTTAGTTGTTGTATTCGATAATTGGTTTCGCTGTTCTTGATTGGCACAAAAATGAACTATAGAAGTATTTTCATTTTAATAGAAAAATAAATCGATATAAAGGCCATGGTAGCTAAGTGGTTAGAGAATCAGACTCCTGTCTATAGGGGACAGGATTCGATCTTAGACACAGCTAATACCCACCGAAGACATGTGATGAACGTGTTCGTGAAATTTGTGGAATCGCCCGGTGATGGGTCACTAAGGAGAACCATGGTAACAGGGATATGGAGAAAATTTTCTTCCCCTTCAGATAAATGTCTAAATTGATGAAGTTGCTTCACAATTTTGTAGTTCTGCCATCTATCATTGGGGTTCTGAACTAAAATTTTCTTTCATTCTTGCAGTGCTCTATTGTCAAATTAAAGCCTTATTTTCCAGTCTTAATTAGCAAAAAGCCAATGGCACAACAACAAACAACCAATTAACATTTTGTTAGCATTCGAAATAAGTTTAAAAACTTAATTATTTAGTATGAACTCTATTTATCTACAATGTTTATCAGACAGAACTATTATTACTTAACTCAGTCGAGTGTTCTATGTGACTATTAATCGAGTTCTTAAAAAACGAAGTAAAATTATGTTTAGTTCAAAAGACTGCAACTTCTGTATTTAAAAACATTTTACTCCCGTTTTTGAGAGGTTAACACAATTATAAATATTCGACAGGTTTAAAAATCAAATTTTTAACAGAAAATATGTTTCGCTGGCTCTTTGCGATTTAAAGCTGCTTAAAGGATAGTTAAAACTATATAAGAATATCGTAAAGATTACTGCAGCAGAATCGGAGGAAATTTACTGTACGTCTGGCTCTATGGAAACACCAAAGATCACGTTAACTTTCCTTGAATCTTTTCGGTATTGACTTTGGTAAAATTAACATTAAAATATGCTTTATTATCATATTGTTAGTAAATGCGGAAAAGTTTGGTAAGTTCATCCCTGTGTTTTAGAGCATGACAAAAAAAAGGACTTATTCGGTTAAATATACTTCACAGTTTTGTATTTTTACTATATGTGCTGTAATAAAAACTATAATTTTGAAAACCAGATAACCAAGAAACTAAAAACTAAAATATAATTTTAATTTAAAAATAAAATTTCAATTTAATATTTTTGATAATAGTTTTTTAATTATTATAATATAGTTAGATATTTTAAGAACGCAATTTTGAATATTGGAATTAAAACGTTACCATAAGAAAGGAAAAATCACCAAAAGAATGGTTTAAACTTCCTTATATTTTGGTTCTATTGCCAGAATTATGCTTTTCTTTTACCAGAAATTTCATTAACACACAAGTACGGTAATTTCAGCACAATTTGCTTATCTCCTTACTCCAAAGAAAATTTCCTGAAATGATAAATTTACATCTTTCGGACCAAAACATATTAATAATATTGGGATTTATAATATAAAAACTTTCATCCTCGTAATTTATAAAGGCCCTATCAATCATGTTTTAAAGGTGTTTAAAAAGAAAATTTGATTTTAGGAATAATTTGTTTTAAAATTTCATTATGTAGCAACTTTTCTAAGAATAATTAAATTTAATGAAATTATTTAATGTTTCAGCTCTAATAATAAATTAGTAAGCCTTCACTCTAATAATTGAATCTATCACATTCTCGAATCTTGCGCTAGTTAAAATTTTAAAGGCATAGAAATGAACACCTTAATATCCTTAATAATATATGATGCTTACCAGTTCATTATATATAAATCGAAGTTCAGTAATTTTCTAAATTTATCTTTATTAGTTTAATTAATATCCATTTATATGCCTTTAACAGGAGTAGTTTTAAATTATTTTCTAATATAATATTATATTGCCTTGAAAAATAAATGCTAGACATTTGCAAAGCCTTCTAAGGTAACTAATGAATAATTTGAAGTAAGTATTTAATTTAAGTTTAATTTTATATAGGTTTTTTAATAATATAATTTTCAGTTTTGTAGTTAAATGAAATGGAAGTCAATAAATTCCTTTATTTAGAGTAAAATTAACTATTTATATGAATCCATGAAAGTTGATTTCTTGCAATAGTTATTTTTGATCCATATTTTTCTGCATTTACTTTCTTAAAATTTTTTAGATTTATCAAATTCAGAAAATAAATTTAAATTAAATAAATAAATATATATAATAAAAATAATTAAATAAAGTAAAAAAATATTACTTGTAAAACAAGAGTCCCCATAGTATTCGTAAGATGCTAATTTTTTCAGACGCTGAAATTTCACAATCCTTAAATTTATATGTTAATTAAGATCTATTTAAACATTAAATGTATCGTATTTCATAATCAAAATATTTACTTATAATTTTTCTCTTCGAGTTAGATAATATTCCGATATAATTAAATTACAGTTTCAGAAATTTATTACAGTTTTCGCATCAAGAAATTGTTTAAAAAAATTTTATTGAACGTACTTAAATAACTGACTAATTTTAATTTTTTTATATTTATAAGAAAAATTAGACTGAATTTAAGTATGTATTTGTGTTAAAATAATAATATGGTTCGATTTTTTTATTTGTACCCCGAGTGCCAGATTTTAGTTTTTAACTGAAATCAAAATGATTGTTTGATTTGAGTTTTTATTTGTGGGAAAATCATTGCCTGATTAAATATTCTTTTATTAACCCGTTTTGTCCCGAATATATATATTGAAATGATACAAAAAGTGGTTTTATGGAAAAAGTGGTAAAATATATTATCGAAATTAATTGTTTTTTCTATAGTTAGAGCATTCAAAAAGTCTTTGATAGATCAAAAAGTACTTGCACCTTATAATTCTAGATCAAATCAGAATAACTAAATCATTGTGGCATCTGAGAATCTTTTAATTCCCCCCGATAAATGAAAATACTGAAAAAGGTTTCCCACCACAATGAATGTCTTTGAAAAACGGAACGCTCCTAAATATATGACGCTGGGCGTTAACCGGTTAAAGCAAAATTCAATTGTTATTATACAATCTAAACCACAATCATAAGCTGCATATACTTGTATTTAATTATACTCAGAAAACATAAGGGTACGATAAACGCATTAAATTTCAGTTTATTAACATTACGTGTAATCATTAAAAATAAATTAGTAATTAATAATGTTTATTTAATTAATGCACGCGAAAATTCACTCCTTTTTTCAGATTTTATAGTTTCCAAATGTATACAGAAGCAGTTACGTGTCTAAGAGTATTAAAAAAATAACTTAAACAATACTTCCGCAGAGAAAAAAAGTATGGTAAAATTACCGTATTGTAGAGTAATGAGATTTCTGGTAAAATAAACCAATCTTGAGTATAAAACCAAATCATACGGTTTTTAAACAATTCATTTGATAGCTTATCTATTTCATATGGTAACGGCTTACCGAAATTTCTGTTTTTCAAAATAGTTTTCATGACCACAAATTTAGTATGAAATACCAAACTAAAAAATAAATTGAACTGGATAAATGGTTTTATACCATTCTCTAGGGTGTCACAAAATTTTATTTATTTACCAAATTTTACCACATAATATAAAACCATATTTTATTGCTAATTTTGCCTAAATTATTACCAAAACACATATAAATATTACCGAGCTTTTTTGTGCTTAGATAGAGCTAGAAACAGGGTAAATTTTGTCCTATTCTGTTAATTTTGAATACACTTTTTCTGTCTGCGGATTGTACCTGTATAGTAAACTAACAGTGTGCAGTCAATTTTCCTATGACACCTTCATGGTGAGAATGCTGCTGCTGCCTTTAATTTTTAAGATGACGTCTGGCAGGAAGAATAAAAGGCAAGATTTCAGATGCACTCACACACCTTTCACGGTGAAAAAAATGCATGTAAAATTACCTCTTTCATGGTAATGAAATTGCTATGCGATATTTGAACCATTCGTTATGCAGTTTCTCTTATCATATCGAAACTTTTACTGGATGTTTTGCAAAATGATAGTTCTTATAAATATGCATTTAGTTAAAAATAAAAAATTGAAAATTAAATTAAATCGAGTAAATTCTTTTATGCCATGCTCTAGAGTATCTTGATGAAATTCCCAAATTTTACCTCATTTACTATATTTTATCACTCATTATAAAACCATATTTCATTGCTAATTTAATTTTACTAAAATAATTACCTAAGCGCTTTAGTAAAAATTAACGAAAGTTTTGGCATTCCATGAACCCGAAGCACTGCCAATTGTACCATATTCTGGTAGTTTTGACCATACTTTTTCTCAGTGTACATTTCGATTGCCCTGAGATATCTCCCGATATAAATTGAAAATCTATATTATTTGTTGATATAGAGTGTAAAACGTCTATGTCATTATCTTTGTGGGTTAATAAATTTGTGCATTTAAACCCCCTCTAAGCTGCTTAAACAGGTTGATACGAACCAGTGTATCTGATTGACCCTGTGGAGTCACTTAACTACAAAATTCAAATTCAGGGTTGCAGTTACAGGGTCATAAATTGAGCTTTTCTTGCTTTATCTAGTGGGTACTGATTTAAAGTTTAAAATTTACATTTGCTTTAAGAAGGAATATTTATTTCACCACCCAGGAATATTATAACTGACCCTTTGCAGGTCAATCATCTTAAAATATCAATAAAACTATAATAACTGCTTAAGTTAAACAAATAAATTTTTAAAAAAATTAATTAAAAAAATAAATTTAAAAAAATTAATAAAAAAATAAATTTTAAGAATATTAATTAAAAAAATAAATTTAAAAAAAATTTAAGGGAAATGTTTAAAAAAAATAAATTTAAAAAAATAAATAAATTTAAAAAGAACTAAGTTACTTTTTCATTTACGTTTAACATTTTTTTTAAATCTTTACGGAAATAAGTGTCTAAAACAGCGTGATAACTGTTTTTTAAAGCAGTTTCGAGATAGGATCGACGTAGAAACTCAAAGTAAATATTTAAATGAAACGTTAACTGCAATATACAAAGAAAATTTCAATTAAGGGCATTGAAAATTTAAAATGAACAGATGTATTTACATTTTGGTATATTTTCATTAATTAGTGTTTTAATTTTGTTATTATTATTTTAAAAAAAAGAAATAAGAATGTCAAAGCATTAACCATTTGGCACAGATGGGATGGTGGTATCCTTTTATAAATTTTTCTGACAATCTAATTACAAGTAAAAATATATTTTGGCATTTATATTTATAAACACAGTCTAATAGTTACTAAAAAATCTTTTAGACCCTCGGAATTATATTTGTTTTAAAATATAAATTCCAAAAAAAAGGTTTTATGAAAATTTCTTTTCAATCTTATTCAAAAATTATCAGTAATTGATTTCGTTAACTAAAGAAATAAAATTGATGAATTAATGTTTCTCTTAAATTTAAATAACTGCAAATAAGAGCAAATTTAAAGATTTATTGTATGAAAGTGTGCCATTTTCGGAAAATTTTAGCTCATAATAAGACACCAGTGTCCAAGGCTGTAATTCATAAAAAAAATTATACAAATTCGTAAACTGACTTTTCAATTTCAACTAAATCTAACTTATAAAATGATGAAAAAATATGGTTATGGAAAATTCTAGGTGATATGGTTAAGTTAAAACTATGAAGTATTTCCATGTATCATGATAAAATCTTTTTGGTAATTATCCTATCTTAAATAGCACAAAAAGTGAAAAGATACCATACATCAATTAACTTTTAGTTTTGTTTAAAGTCACGATTTCCTTCGAAAATATATAATTACCGAAGCATATATTAACAAAGATTAAGACTAAATAAAATATACCTTTCCCGTAAATTTCCCATATTACCCCGCCTTCAAACAAGCATAAATATAAATAGCAAAGGTGGTATATCTCTCGAGTTGAATTAGGTTCTCGCAGTAGGGAAAATATAGGAAGATGCCATATGTTTTCACTTTTAAAAGATAGAATAATGAAGTAGATCACGCAAAATAATAAAATGAAACAACATTTCGGGAACTGACTATTCGATTCAATGCAACGTAATTAAGTGTAAATTCGATAACTGGCTGCGGGACAAGATTCATTCCTGTATTTTGGTGTAAGTTTTAATATTTATGCTTTTCTATGTAAAGGAAAAGGAAAATACCCCGGCACTTAAACAATGTTTGCCTTTAATGCTTACAACTCATAGGGTGATGTTAGACATTTATTAGACACGATGCTAAAAAGACCTGAGGGCAACAACCATCGATTTCCTTTAGGTAGCAAGGAAATATTAGAAAAGGAATTCGTTGATGTTGATTAGAAGGTAGCTGGAAACTTCTTTATATTTTGATAAATCAACATGATATGCTAAGTATAACACGAGAAAAATCCATACTGTGGAATTAGCTAAGAACTCGTTAGGATGAACTATTCGCGCAACATCGAAAGAAAGTTGAAAAGATAGTCAAATTTAATGAGGATCTTTAATGGCCTAAATTATGGATTTAGGATTTTCTCCATTAATTCTTGTTCCTGAGAAATTATTTTTCCGATTAAAATTAATTAAGATGGTTTCAAAAATGTAAAGATGTAAGAATTAACTAAAACTTAACTGCCTGGTATTAATTAAAATAAATCTAGATAGATTATATTTTTGATCATATAAACAGTCGGATGTCTAATCTAGGAATAAATTACAAATAACAAAAAAAAATAGTCCTGTATATTTACTTGTAGGAAGATAGTCGAATTTCACTGCAAAATAAAATCATATCCTTTTTTTCTTAAATCATTAAATTATAACATCTAAGCATAGGTCAAGAATAAAACAGTATGTACCCTGTAAGAAATTATTAATAAAATTATAGTAACGGTACGTAAAATCTAATTTAAAGTTTTAAGGAACAAAAAAATTTAAATTGTCGTAATTTTTACAGTAATATTTACTACAAAATCACTGTAACCAAATGGAAGGATCTGGTCCAAGGAAATATTAGGAAAGGTATTTGTTGATGTTGATTAGAAGGTAGCTAGAAACTTCTTTATATTTTGATAAATCAACATGATATGCTAAGTATAACACGAGAAAAATCCATACTGTGGAATTAGCTAAGAACTCGTTAGGATGAACTATTCGCGCAACATCGAAAGAAAGTTGAAAAGATAGTCAAATTTAATGAGGATCTTTAATGGCCTAAATTATGGATTTAGGATTTTCTCCATTAATTCTTGTTCCTGAGAAATTATTTTTCCGATTAAAAGTAATTAAGATGGTTTTAAAAATGTAAAGATGTAAGAATTAACTAAAACGTAACTGCCTGGTATTAATTAAAATAAATCTAGATGGATTATATTTTTGATCATATAAACAGTCGAATGTCTAATCTAGTAATAAATTATAAATAATAAAAAAAGTAGTCCAGTCATTTACTTGGAAGAAGATAGTCGAATTTTACTGTAAAATTAAATCCCATCCAAATTTTTTTTAAATCATTAAATTATAACATCTGAGCAGAGGTCAAGAATAAAACAGTATGTACCATGTAAAAAATTGGGAATAAAATTATGGTAACGGTATACGTAAAATCTGATTTCACCGTAAAATTTTAAGGAACAAAAAAATTGGAATTACCGTAATTTTTACAGTAATATTTACTACGAAATCACTGTAACCAAATGGAAAGATCCGTCCCAAGGAAATATTGGGAAAGGTATTCGTTGATGTAGATTAGAAGGTAGCTCGAAACTTCTTCATATTTTGATAAATATGCATGATATGCGAAGAATAATACGAGTGAAATTCATACTGTGGAATTAACTGAGAATTCATTGAGATGAACTATTTACGTGACATCGAAAGAATGTTAAAAAAGATAGTCAAATTTAATGACGATATTTAATGGCCTTAATTATGGGCTTTTCTTCGTTAATTCTTGTGTTGAGAAATTATTTCTCCGATTAAAATTAATTAAGACAACATCAAAAATTAAAGATCAAGTATGACGCAAGAATTATAAAACACTAAATTGTCCGGTATTAATTCAACTGAATCTAGATGGATAACATTTTTGATGCTATAATTAATCAGAAGTCTAATCTAAGGAAGTCTAACTGTAATAAAAAATAAATATTACTGCAAAAATTACGGTATAAAATTATACTGTGAATGCCTCACTCAGTGTGTCAGTACTTTTAACCGTAATTTAATCTGGAATTTTTTACAGTTAATGCATAGATAACCTGTATGCTAATTTGTATGGGGTATGTGGAAAATTAATCGTAGAGGTCAGCAATCATGTTCTTATGTATACATTTAAATTTCTTAGAAATTCAAAAATATTATTACACCATGAGAAAATAATATTTCAAATGCATGTATATACGATTCATTTTTAGGTAGTTACGTTAAGTGTTGGCAAAATATCTAAAGTATTGAAAAATGATTCTTACATTAATTACTATTTTTACAACATCTTAATAAATTTTTGCACAACGACCATAAGAGATGGTCAAAGGCGCAACAGCATATAAATAACAAAAAATAAAAAGTGCCTGAAAATATAAAAAAGTAATATAAAAAGTATATGTAAACTGAGAAACTGGAGGACAGTCGCCAAACAGAGAGAGAGTTGGAGGAAACTCCTAGAGAAAGCCAGGGGACTCCCTGGGCTGCCGTGTAAGTGAAAAAAAAGAAAGAGAACTGAGAAAAAAAGTATGGTCAAAAGAACAAGAATATGGTATAATTTACCTGGTAACTTTCCCCAAAAAGCACTTTGGTTTTTAACCGAAGCATTTTTGGTCATGACTTTTTGAAGATTTATTAACAAAATATGGTTTTATTACCATGCTGTTTGGCATTTTTATCCGGATTCTTTAGTACATGGCATCAAAACAATTTATGGAGTTATATTTATTTTTTAGTTTTGTGTTTTTACTAAATGAATAATAATAGTAATAACAACTGTAATTTAGAAAGTTCCAGTTTAGAAAATCCAGTTTTTTTTTCTACCCGTATAGGTACAGGTTATATGTGGAACGACTCTAGGTTTTGTGAATCTTTCTAATGATTGACGTAGGTATGTAATTTATATCCTTCCTGTAAAATATTTTAATGTAAATACTTGAAATAAAACTATGTATAATTATTACCCTTATAATTAAGAACAACGAATGCAATTTCTATTTATTTAATTTCAACGCCGCATATCCCAATATAAAACTGTAATTTTTATGTCCAACTATATACGCTTCAAACAGTGACAATTTTGAACAATTCTCCAAATCAATACTTATTTAAATATTTTTAATTTTCGCAACTTAAACCAACCTTAATTTACATAAATAAAAATTATTATGGTACTGACTTTTATACAATTGAATGCGTTAAATATTGATTTAAAAATATTTGCAAACGTATTCAAAGCTTTACATACACGGAGGTTTTATTTTTTATTATCTAAGCTCAGCTCTTAGATCGAATAAAAATAAAATTCCTTGCCCAATTAGACAAATTCCCCGTGTGTGTTGATAAAACCGTATCCTGGGGTATTAACCTATCCTCCTGATTGTCAGCCTCATTCTAAGATCCGATGCTTTGCTCTTTCTATTCTCAAAACTTTTACCCAAATGGTTCTGGTATCCTGTTTTTGTCGAGTGGTTAGTGCCTTTGCAAACAGCACTTTATTTTCCCATAAGTACTAGATAGCCATTAGAAGCTTCCTATGGTGCATAGTAGGCATGGTATTTCTTTTCTGAACCCCCATAACCTTCTACTTCTGTGAATGCTCCCCAATGAATGAAAGATGCATAATGGAATGTTATCTTATTCGTGTTGCTCCCTGTTCTCTATACCCTAGGGGAGCAAAGGCATTTGCTTTGAAGATGAAAACCATATATTTTGGTAAATTATTGAGAAAAAAAAAGCTGCGCTAATATTTTGTTTGGTCTTCTTAAGTTCAATCTTCTTAAAAATATATTATAGTGGTCTAAAAGCATTTAAAATTGTCGTTTTTTTAACAAATGTTTATTTATATCGGCATGTTAATTAATCCAAAAAATATAAGTTTTTTTCACAAATTAAGTAAGTACCGTTTGTAAGAAAATATAGCATCGTTAAATTTCACATATATTGTCTTCTTTTTAATGGAATTCATTTAATTGCTTCGAAATGACATGCTTAAACCCTTGGGGACGGGTGATTCAGAAAAGCATTCGTACAAAATCAGAATCAAGTTGTAATTAAATAAAAAACGGTAACTTAAATGTAGTCGTTGCTAATTTGACAGACTTACTTTGCTTTTACTTTAATTATAGTTAGTTTAATCATATATATAATCAATGTTAATTCAAAGTGTAACTAAATAGTTTTATTTTGAACAAAGTAATGGTGAATTAAATAAATCAAACAATCATAACTCCACCCACAAATAAACTGCTAAAGAAATACTTTGATTACCAGTTTTATCTTTTTACCCTGATTGATACGGGTTTATGCTGGCACGTATTTGTGACAGTCGGCGCGAAAGGGTTAAAGCGCATGATAACACAAAATGTAACATAAATTTATATATCAAATGTGTATAATTATATCTTTTTATAATGTTGAATGTTATTTTATAATGTTAATTCTTAATATTGATGTTGAATATTACGTATAGAAAAGTGTTCAATGTTATATGAAGAGCTGAGTAGGTAAAGCAGCATTTTCAGGGTCAGAAAAAAGAAAAACAGATTATGTCAGTAGAAAGAAAGTTGTGTACGAATAATTTTATTATAGATATGTTAGAAGGTGCGGCAAATAATTGATTTTCGTTTTAATTTACCACTACGTAATGGGAATTAGAAATCACTCCAAAATACTTGTCAAGTTGAAATTAAAGTGAAAGTAAAAACAACTCCGTTTCATTAAATATATCCCTATTGATGCGACCACTTTATGTTCCCTGAATAATAAATAACTCTTAACTCATAACTTAATAAATAACTATTAACAAAACTCTCCACTGATAATAATAAGAAGAAATAATATTTATTAAGAAATGTTTAAACATTATTCCAAATTACTGAATTAATGAGATTTCATGATTTTTTTCATTTCCACTGTCATGTTAAGAGGAAATGCTCCTTTTTAAAAATCAGCCTAAGAAAATTTAAGTGATAAGTTAAATATATTTAGTTCTAATTATATATTTGAAAACAAAAGTCACGTACGTACAAGTTCATTTCATTTTAATTAAAAGGCTCCTTTAAAGTGTGAGCAAGCATAAAGAATAGAGTTTTGCAAAAAATAAATTAAAATCTCATTTTTCAGTTAAAAATGTATCTATTTAGAGTGTAAAAAAATTTAAACAATTAAGTTTAATTTCACTATCTAAATTATGTGACGGAAAAGAGTTGATTTTTTAAAATGAAAATGCGCACTGAGAAAAAGATTATAATAAAAACTACCTGAATATGGTAAAATTTACCATGTTTCTGGATCTACAGAAACAACAAAAAGCTCGGGATTTTTTTATCAAAGTGCTTTGGTAATGATTTTGCTAAAATTAAAAATAAAATATGGTTTTATAATATGCGATTAAATTTGATACTTGTAGTAAAATATGTTAATTTTATCATGACACTTTAAAGTATAATATAAAATCAAATTATTAAGTTAAATTAATTTTTCATTTTTGTATATTTACTATATGTCGTGTAATAAAAACTATAATTCTAAAACTCTGATTGTCGGGTAAACCGTCACCATATAAATGTAAACATTACTAAATGAGAAGTTTAAATACAGTATATTTTCGTTATATTAACCCGAATTTTTTTACCATAAATGTCATTACGATACCGGAAGGTAATTTTACGATAATTTCTTTTTTCTCCTTGAGTATAAAAGCTTGAATTCCTATTAAGTTAAGATTAAAAACAACGCTTCTATATAGAAAATTAAATTTTAATTCAATTATCTGCCTTTCGCCGCGCTGAAGATAGTGTTGATTTTCAGTGTGTATATTGTTATAAGAAATTCAAAGTGTATACTTTAATGAAAAAAAATGTTTTTTGTAAGAAAAATGAATTATATCTGGATTTTAATAAATTTTTATAATTTGATGATTAAATATTATTTATCAAAGCTGCTAATTTGTTAAAAAAATAAAATATTTCTAGCAAACTGTGTTGAAATTTTACTGTTTGAAATTGTTATACCCTTTTAAATACTATAAGATATTGGACACGTTAAATTCTGCAAAACTATAAAACTAAAAGCCCATTAAATCGATTAAATGAAAGACAAAAAGAAGTATTAGCTCAAATAAAGATTAAAGATTTTTTAAGCGTACGATTTATGTATGAGGTACTTATTCCATAGTTTCAAGGGACTTAGGAAAACGAGATTCTTGAAAATAGCCTTAAGCAAATAAATGAAAGAATTTAAGATGCTATTAGAAGACAAAAAATGAGTGCTATTTCAAAAATAAAATGTGTAGATAATCGCCTTTTTCATGCATATAATAGCATATTTAAATGACAACAGGTGGTCTAAGCCTGGTTTAAATTTTTAAATCACCTCGGTTATTATTATAAATCTTATATAATCTTTCGTAGTATCAATGTAATTTTTTAACAAGGATTAAATAGAAGAATGCAATAATGTATTTTTTACGGTATATAACTTCTGTTTTATAAGCAAAAATGTTAAAACTATTTCAATATTTCTGTAAATAATTATTTGATTTCAAAAAACATTTTACAATGATTTCTAAGTAAAACATATTTATTTCAAAGTTATGCAATTTATAATATCACAATCCATTTTAAATTGTAGACTATATAGAGTTAGAAATTTAAAAAAAATGCTAAATAGCAATTTATTTAATTGTTATTTTACCATACTTAAACAAAACAATCAAATAACCATAAATAAGACGGTATTCAAACTGATTACTATTAGAAACCGTTTATTAACTGCTTTCATCTAATTCTCTTAAACAACCAAAATTTATAGCACCAATTGGTCTTCCTGAAGAAACTGCTTAGTACCTTGCTGCTGGGTACATATTGTAACCGTCTGTCAATCTCAAGACCAACCGAACGGGGGTTCGATTCCCAGCGTTAGTACCACAATCTTTCCTCCATTCCATTCAACATTCGAAAAGTTTCCAGTACCCTGCACTCCAAATTTGTGACACTGCACTATTAGAATACGATGCTTGCAATCACGCATAAATAGCAGCACCATAAAGTTTCCTAACACAAAAATGTCTAGTATTTCCTAGTTCTTGCGATAGGTGAAATAAACTAATTAAACCACATTCTATGGTCCATTTTATAAAGCACAACTCAACCACAACCAAACTCCAAAGCCCAATATCTAACAAAAAGAGTAATTCTAATGTCCAGTTAAATTTCGTTTTTATGGTTTTGGAACCATGCTAGTTATAAATGGTTAAAAAACAGAATAGATTTGTATTTATTGTTTTTTAACTATAATAGTTGTAAACGCTCAAAAAACACCGTTAGGGTGAAAAATGTTTTTTACGATAAACTTTACTGTTAATTGGATGAACTGCTGCCGGTTATTTTACCGTAATTTTACAAATAAAATTCTAACAGTGTATATAATGCATTGTATATCGTAATTCATAAAAATTATGCGATTAATTATACGTTGCAATTCATATGAAATACATTCGAATATGCAGTTGTTCATATGAAATTCATATGTTATAATTTATTAACATTATAGTACAGCAAATAAAGAAAAATATCCATTGAAGAACTTCATTTACTGAATGAAACATCCAATTATAAAGGATTATTTTATTTATAGAATAAATTCTTATATTATATATTATTACTTCATCTAGTGAATAAACCGAAATTATCCATGTTCATTAACTCCAAAAGGTATTTTGTATTAGTGCCCCTCTTGATGTTTTCTCTTAATTATTAATACATCTTCATAATAAACGTGCTGCCATCTATTCTGAGTAATAGAACCGTATAAAGAATAATTCTGTGGTAACAAAGAAAAAGTATTGGCGAAACATTAAAAGCCCAGGTTTAATTGTTCCACTTTCCATTCTAATTGTTATTGGAAACTTTTGTGCAAGATTGTCACAGTATATCAGCTTTCAATGAAATAAAGCAATTATTATTTTTTTGTGTTATCGGTTAAGTAGTCCTTTGCCCAAGAGAAAGTTGTAGGTGGTTCGTCATACTTACTGACTATACAAAACTTTTTTTTAAAATTTTTTGAAGAAAAATAATCAAGAATGAGAATATAAAGACATGAAGAAATACTGTGACGATTAATGGAATGATTAGTGGAAAAAGGTTACAAGAGATATTCTAAAAAATGCTCAAACTTTTTGGTTTAAAAACATGTTATAATGGGCTGTGTGTATCAGATTTATGGTTAGCTGAAATCTGCCAGAGTTAGAGTTTTTTTCCACAAATAATTTAAGTGTTAACAACATTTCTGTTTTGAGCATTTAATTTAAGAATACACTTAAATTAAATTCTTTTCACACTAAGACATTTAAATAATTCACACGTACATATAAAAGACCCAACTAATATGATGTAAGGCTTAACGTATTAGAACATCTGTTTACTTGATGGTTATTTCACTACACTAATACTATAATACTAAGGCGCACTAAATTTTCCGGTTGGCAGTTCAGTATATCCTATTAAAAGCGAAACGTTGGTGCTGACATAAATTTGAATCGTAAATTAAAATATTTACGTCTAGCCAACTTTAGTAGTAAAAGCTTTCCCCTTTATTTTACCTAGATAGATCTGCTTTAGTTGACCTTGATTAATTTGTTTTAGTACAGAGTAGTTAAAATAAATATATAGTTTTCTTATAATATTTTTACACTGCAAAAATTCTGGATCAATTTACAAGAAAAAGTACTGTGAAATTAACGATTCTTTTTTACCTTGAAATTCAATTTTAACGGAATAAGTTACGAAACAAAAGATCTAATATACCGAAATTTTTACAGTAAAACTTGCCATAGAATCACTGAAACAGTCTCTAATTAACTGAATATTGCTGTAAAAATTACGGTGTAATGCTTTAAGGTGAGCCGACCAGCCTGTGTAGGGGGCAGGGTGCTGTCCTTGCATAAGAAAGGTTCTGAGTTCGAATCCCGGGCAGGGCAGGGATGTTCTTTCCTTCTCTGTACTATCTGCCCTCACTGTGGGGGTGACGTTGGCCCACCTAATATGGTGCCCCTGAAAGAGAGACCAATAAAATCGCCCTGTATATGCCTGAATTGACGAATGTTAACCAGATGGGCATTGTAAAAAAATAAACAAAAATATTTTAAGGTGAAAATGGATTTTATGGATGATCCGTACTTTCCTTCTGAATTTCCTACAGCGTAAAATTAGCATATAAAAATTGCGCATCATCCAGTTTTTTAGAAATGACTTACAAAAAATAAGGAATTCTGTAAAGATTGTAGAATCAGGTGTTTAAAGGTTTTAAGCAGCGAATAATATTTTGTAAAATTACATAACAATATTATTTACATAACAATATTTTGGATGATTTCTTTTTTTGTTTTTGGTACTGCTTACTTACTTTCTAAGAAAAAAAAGTTCTTGGCGTTTTCATTGTTTTACCGTCACTTTTATAAATCTATCTTTTCTTTTGTTAAGTGCTGCGCTTTACTGTTTTATGGCAGTCATTAATCACCAACGTGTGCTAATTGCATCCAAACACATTCCTAAATTCTCTACATTTTTTTTCAAGTGTGCTTCTAGTAAACGGAATTGTTTTTATGCTTCTTCTAACTCTAAACGTTATTTTGTTTGAAAATATTAATCATTAGAGAAAACTATCTAAAGATGCCTGGAAAATTGGTTACAAAATTTGAAAAAAAGAAAAATTTCGTATCGGTTGTTATTTAGATGTATTGCTGAGCCATAATATTTAAATTTGCTGAAATTTTATTATAGTGTTAAGTTGAACTGCATTATTTAATAACTTAAAGTTAATTTCACTGTAAAAATTTCCTGATGAAATTAGAGTGTAAAGTAGCAGTATTTTGCCTGTATCATCCGTAAAATCCATTTTCCAGCAAAAATTCATTTTTACCATAAAATATTATACAGTAATTTTTAAAGTATTATTTAATTAATTAAAGTGATTCCTTGATTTTACTGTAATTATTACTGAAGGAATTAAAGTTTATTTTTCGTCGTATCATATCATTTTCCGGTAAAAATGGATTTTTCAATAAAAAGTACTGGCGCTCTGAGTGCCAGTACTTTTAACATGACCCCACTGAGTTGTCTCAAAAGGATTAGTTCAATGATTAAATATAATAGCATTGACTTAAAATATAATACAGAGCAAATGCATTCGTACTATAACAAAAGGTTGAATAGAACGAAGTTTTCATTCTGGTTGAACTATAATTTTAGGTAATCAACTGTACCCATTACAATAATATAGTTCAATTCAATGAACTAGTTTAATTAAATAAAATTAAATGTACTCTCTAAAGCTTCTCATTGGGTATGAAATTTACGATATGTTGTTATATTTTGTGCTTTGCTTATACTTAAGTAAAATTCAACATATATTAAGAAGCTGCGAATTTAATATGTTATTTTCAATTTCCGTTTTCTACGCATTTTAAATTTTTATTTAATGAGGTAAAAGTAATTTCAAAATTACCAGTATATGGAAGAATTTGCCGTATTTCGCGCTTTATGGGAACACCAAGAAGCTCGGAGCTGTATATAGAACTACTTTGGTAAAGTTTTTAAAAATATTAAATAAAAAAAATTTGGTTTTATTAAAATGTTCGTGATTAAAATTGTGATTATTAAATATAAATTGTAATTTGGTATAATTATAATTATTATAATTATTATAATTATTATAATTATTATAATTATTATAATTATTTAATTATTTAATTATTATAATTATTAAAATAATTATTAGACATGAATTGTGATTTGGTTGTGATTAAAATCTGTTATAAGTGGCAAATTTTGGTAATTTCAGCATTTTGCCTTTCAGTATGGAAATAAAATTTTCAGTGAACCATTACTATATGTATGGTTTAAATACCATATAATTTGGTTTATATAACTAGAATTATGTCGTATTTTTTATCAGAAATGCCACTGCCATTTTGCCAGAATATTTTCCCCGTGAGTATTCTGACTTATTTCATATTTGCCAACCTAATGCCCTCCAACGACTACGGTATAAGTTGAAAATATTTTAATTTGTGATAGCAAAAGTGATGTATTAATATTTTAATTAATTAGAATAAAAATAGATGTACCATCACTACTCATAAATAGTTTGAAGAAATATATTAACATGCAGATATGTAAATAGCCATGATTTAAGTCCTGTTAAGAGTTGAATAATAGTTTTATTTGTTTAATGACGTCTGTTTTCGTTCACAATCACTGGAAAAAAGTTGTTTTTTGCATGAAACTCAAATTTGGAGGACGTGCAACTTCTCTTGTTTCAATGGGTAATTTATATTTAAAGAGGTAGTAAATTTCATGATTTGTTCTTATTTAATAATTTATTTTGTAATGATTTTGACTACCATTACACATTCATTATATACCAATTAAAATAAGTTGAAATTGTAGGTGTAACACGATCAAAGAAATTACGTTTAAATTAATTATTATCTCAGAACCATACTGTTCGGATACTGCTTGTCTATCCAATTAACCGTAAAGGTTAAGATAAAGAACATTTTCTTGCCTTCACGATTTTGAAACCCTTTACAGCTAGCATGATTAAGAAACCATGAATTCAAAACTATAAGGTTTTTAAATCATTTATAACTAGCATAGTTTCAAAACCATTAAAAAGCTAAGTTATTCGGTAGGAAATGAGTTTTTTTTATCAAATGAACCATGGAAGATGGTTTAATTAGGTTTTCAAGTCATTTCACCTATTCCTAAGATATTTCTTTTTTGTGCTAAGCAGCTTATGGTGCTGCCATTTAAGCGTATCGTATACCAATGTGCGTCCCAATTATCCAGTAACGAATTCTAATAGTCCAAAATCACAAATTAGATTGAGTAGTACACCGGAAACCCTGCGAAATGAGAGAATATTTAAGTGTGAACTCTTGGACACGAACCCTCGTTCTATCAGTTATGAGATTGGTAGGTTTGCCTTCTCGCTTAGAATATATACAGAGCTGAAAGAACTACGTATCTTCATTAAGTGGACATAGTTGGTGTAATAAAATTCTGGTTGCTTAACCGTATTAGGTATAACCAATTAATGAACGGTTTTCTTACAGTTAACTGCTTGAATAACATGGCATATATGGTTATTGACTGTTTTGTTGAAAGATAGTAAAATAACAATCAAATAAATTACAATGTAACCTTTTTTTTCGAGAAATTTCTAACAATTAACTTAAATAAAGTGGGCAGCAAAGACTTCTGGGTTAACAACTATGCTATTTTAAGAAGTTCTATACAATAAATAATTAATGCGATTGAAATTTCCATCTTTTAATAGATAAATATGTTAAATATGTTTTTTACAAAAAAATTAACAAGTAATAAATAATACAATTCATTAGTTAAACGGCAAACTTAAAAGGCATAAAAAAACTGATTTTGATAATTGTCATATATCAATTGTTCATGTTTAATTTTTTAATGATTGCTGAAATCAATTTAAACAAGATGAATACGCCTTTGTTCTCCAATACCGCATCAGTGAATCGTTATAAACGACGTCGTTTAGTTATTTTTTTGAAAATTGAGCAAATTATTCTTTGAATATTAAATCTGAAACGAAGATGTTTTATAACAGGAAAGGGACGCATGAAAATCATTATAAATCAGCTATTACAAACCTTTTTTGACTCATTAACAGCAAAATTTAAAGATCTATTTAGGGTACTTTAAAATTATTTAAGTTTATATCTGCTCCAATATTATTGCTAGTAATGCAGCAAAATTAATTTATTTTATGATATGTTCAGATTTTTCTAATATCAAACCCAAAGACTCAGTTTAATATTACCTTTCTACATTTAGCATTTAAAAAGCAATAAATACATTAAAAAATACCATTTTTGCACTTTTGTTTGACATCTTTGCTAACAATTAAAGTAAATGTTTTATAAGGAAAACCAGCACTATGTCAATCTACTATTATAAACCTTAAATTCCATTTATGTTTGTTTTTATTCATACCTTAACATTATGTTTACAATGTATTGATATTCCATTTGATACTAAAATTATAATATGTTATATATTTTTGTTTCGACTATAAATTAGACAAAATCTGCAAAGGCAAGATTGTTATCAAAAATAAATAAAAAGGTAAAATGTATGAATGAGGTATTTCCCAATTGTTACATGACGCTGTCATTAATCTATTGTAAGAAAAATATTGTATGATTTAGATATTGAGATAAACTTATCATTCATAATTTGCTCACATTTGAAAATTAGACTTTTCATATTTTTTCAGTATCTATCTGCATCCTGGAACATTTAATTTATCATCATATCCACTTGGAATGCACTTCCTTCTTTATCTAACATGTAACATTTTATCAATTTTAAATAAATTTCTCAAATTTTATTGAAACTTACCCCGAGTAAAATTATTTAGACGATGTCGTTCCATTTTGTCCAATGGTTCAATTATTTTAAGAAGAATTTTAAGCATATTATTCTTAAATAATTCAGATGACAAAAGAATCTTGTTATTGATTGTGACTTCATTATATTTAGATTATAAATTTTTCAATTTTTTATTCCAATAATAGTTAATGAATTATTTCAAAAATTTTATTATTATTTTTAAAATCTTTTAGTAAAATTAAAATTTTTTTGTAAAATTAAATATTTTTGCAGAATTAAAACTTTTTAACAAGCTTAATAAACAATCATCAACATCGCGTATTTGAAGTAACGCAAGTTTTGAAATATTTGACTCGTTACAGCTGTTTTTTAAATTTCTGTTCTTGGTAAATATTCAATAATTTCCCTTAGGATGAAAATAAAGGAAAATGACCTTTTGATTGTACACGTAAAAAAAAATCTGGTGAAATTACCTTACTGTATGGTAACGACAATTTTGGTAAGAAAACAACAATATAATTCTGGTTAATAAAGCCTGAATATACGGTATTTGAACCGTTTATTTTATAATTTTTCCGTTCGTACGGTAATGGTTTACCATAAATTCTGGTTTTCAATAATATAGTTATTATTACCATGTATTTAGTAAAAGCATACAAAAAGTTTAACCAAGAAAAATGGTCATGCTCTAAGGTATCATGAGAGTTAATAGTTATAGATCTTTTCTGTGTTCCTATGGAGCCATAAACACGGTAAATTTTAAAATATTCTGGTGATTTCGAGCATTTTTTTTCTCGGTGTAGCACAGCATATGAGGTAATTTCATATTACTTAAAATTTCATTCTAAATAAAAAGATAAAAACATAATTTTCATTATAGAAGAATAAGTAAAAAAAAATAATAATACGAGAATTTTTAAAAATAAATAGTGTTTTTTGTAAGTTAATTCGAAATTATAGTACAGAAATGAACACGCATTCAAATATCAACCATCTAAGTATTAGTTATACGTCATAATCCAGACAATTTACATTATTAAAGCTCTGAAGTGTTTGTAATTTAAATTCATATTTCTTTGATTTACTATAGTTAAAATCAAGATCATAACAAAACGCACAGAACATATAACCAATAGTTTTAAAATTACACTAATAATTCATTCAATCTTCTTAGCAACAAAAAAAGTTCTCGGAATATTTTTACAGTTTAATAAAGGCCGGGATTGCCTGATTCGTGTACGTTGACTCGCTGTTGTTGTGTCGTGTACATTGGCTCAGATGTTGGACTCGTGTTCGTAAGAACGGGAGTTCAAATCACGCAGGCCAGAGAAACCCAGTGTATTAATTGGTAACTGGTGCACGTTAAATCAGTCGGGGTCACACAGTCCTCGAAGTTCACACAACAAATTAATACCGCTGGGGGTTACTGAATATCGATACTGGGGGTACTGATTGAGCATTCTCTCGTTCAGGTCAAAATTACGATCTGTGGTAGAATAAATGGATGTATGAATGGGTCCGCCCCGTTAAACAGGCCCTGACTCATGTCTGAAATTGTATTCTTGGCCATAGATCGCTCCACTGAAAAACAAGAAATGCACCATCTGCCTTAAATTTGCTTGGTTTTTCACACAGGCTTGCTGGCTTCAGCAAGTGACAATAGAACCAACAACAATACAGTGTAATTTACAAACCAAATACAAGGTTTACGTGATAACTAATTGCCTAAACCAATTCAAGCAAAGCAATTTGTTATACATATTGTCTTTCTACTCATGCCTAAATCATATATGTAAAATTCGAAAACAATTAAGTCTAATAAATGTTATATAATACCTCCATTATCACAATTGGAATTCCAAAGCTAGGAAAAGAGAGTCTGTAAATATCAGCATCTATGACAAACCAAATCATAGATTCGGTATTCGTGTTTAGCTAATTATTTTCTAGCATTTAATTACTGCTATACTTTGTGATTTCAAATCAAAAGTTTTAATGAATAATGTGCTTTGTTGGGGTTCCTCCTTTTTCCATTTTCATAAATTCGTATTTTAAATTCTACTATTGATTAGGAATGCTGTTTCAGTGTTCATGAATAACAGCTATCTTACTCTATGTGAGGGATCAGTGGTTACGGCACTAAACAGTCACAGTGAAAAACTTCGGTTCGATCCTACACTGCTTCAGATCGATGGGTGCCAGCTTGTCTGGAAAGTAAAGGCGGTCTGTGAGCAGTGTTGACCACATTGCCAGAGTCATGCCATTGGTCACGAAATTATGGAACCTTAACATCCATGAATCTCCTGATGCACAATGGGCTGTTGCGGGAATGCTTCACTTTACTCTATGCTCCTTTCTCATACTTTAAAAATAAATCTGCCAAATTTACAGAAAAAACTGTCAACTTATGTGCCCTTAAAAAAACGTTTACTTCACTGAAAAATATTGTTATTGAAATTGGACGCATGTTTCTTATGCAGATAAGTACTGTTATTTTCTACTAACTCACATTTTACAATATTTGTTATTTTAGCAAGGAAATTCCATAAATTAACTATGCCAGCATTGTGGTAGTAAGTAGTATTCTGAGAGTAGTAAGCAGTATTCGTTCGAGCAGTCGATCAGGGAATCGAACCTGGGTCACATCATTAGGAGGTGGGTGCTCTGTCCTCTGAATTACGGCAATCCTAGAATCTCAGTATGAAGAAAAATATTTAACTGTTTTTATATTTAAAGTCTTGTTTATTAAAAGAAAAAAAGCAAATGTATAATGTTTAAAATTGTAGTTTAACCCGCATAGCAATGCCTGGAAACTTAACTTAACAAATCTATCCACAAAAATATAATAATCAGGTAAAGTGTCAATTTGACAAAAAAATCGTTCCTCCGTTTTATTCATACAATGTGAAAATCCAACCCATAAATTAATTACTCTAAAATACGAGCAAGTATCGAAAACAATAGAAACAAAACAGCATGAGGAAAGCTAGATTTTAAACTGAGACAAAACGGATTAAACGGATTAAACTGACGGTTTTAATCCGTTTACGATTAGGATGAATAAAAAAACTTGTTCTGTAAAACAGCTTTTAACCGTCTAAATATAAAGAAAAGGTCTGTAAAAATAACGAGACTTTTTCTTTTTAAAATGCTCCAATTATGTTTCTTTAAGCGAAAAGTTTTAATTTCATATTATTATTTTATCTTCAACCTAACGCTAATGTGATACATCTATAACACCCAAGAAAAGGATTAGGATTTGAATGGCAAGTATTACTTTCCATCTTTTTAAACTCTATGAGCATCATCTTCAACAGAAATAACTAAAATATTTCTTCCCGTTCAATCATTTTCAAGCCATTCATAATTAAAGCAAAATCAAAATTTATCTTAACCACCAACAATGTGAAAAGATGCCAAAGTAAGCAATTATCAATCGTATAATAAGCAACTGAAATTTGTGATTTAAATTATAAAGATATCTGAGAGTCTTCTTGTGCTGTTGATTGCATAAATATTTAATTTCTGTTTGAACAAATCCAGCTCTTCTCTTCATGGGTGCATGCATTTTCGAACTACCTTAATATCTTTGCATGAAGAAAACACTCTTAGAATCACATATCTTTTGCACTAAGAATGCTCTTTGATCTTCTTGATAGCCACGTAAACTAAAATAGCCCCAAGTACTTCCTAATTTACTTAGTAAAACGTTGTAGTAAAATTCTACTGCAATGGTTTGGAATTCTAATAAAGTTTCCTCTCACGCTTTTAGCCATGCAACCACCAACGCATTCTAAATTGTGATAGAATATTTAGCTTAATTCTGGTCTTTCAGGAGTTTAAAGTTTATACGTTCAAGACATCATCTTGAATGATTCCTTAGCTAATAGATTTTAACCTAAATTTTATTACGAGGAAACGGGAGACTTGGCTTAATTTAATTTAAATTTAATTTCTCTGTTCATAGATAAAATTTAGTCTTAATGTAAGTGTGTAGTAGGTAAAATGTAGAAATATGTTGCCTGTAGCAATATAAGCATATAATCAAATATCACACACAATAAAAGACAAACACTATAAAATAACATCTTAATTTTAGATAATAGTTAAGAATTTTACACAAACCCTCTTATAAATGAATGAGCAATTATAATTGCAGAATATGGTGCTGGACATCCTGTAAGAAAGAAAAACTGGATGACCGTTGAAGAAAATAAAAAACGAAAAATATGAAATTCTATTTATTAACCAAAATTTAATTACGAGGAAATGGGAAACTTGGTTTAATTTCATTTAAATTTAATTTCTCTGTTCATAGATAAAATTTAGTCTTAATGTAAGTGTGTAGTAGGCAAAATGTAGAAATATGTTGCCTGTAGCAATATAAGCATAAAATGAAATATCACACACAATAAAAGACAAACACTATAAAATAACATCTTAATTTTAGATAATAGTTAAGAATTTTACATAAACCCTCTTATAAATGAATGCGTAATTATAATTGCAGAATATGGTGCTGGTTATCCTGTAAGAAAGAAAAATCTGGATGACCATTGAAGAAAATAAAAGACGAAAAATATTAAAATTTTTTTATTAACCAAAATTTTATTACAAAAAAACGGGAAACTTGGCTTAATTTAATTTAAATTTAATTTCTCTGTTCATAGATAAAATTTAGTCTTAATGTAAGTGAGTAGTAGGCAAAATACAGAAGTATGTTGCCTACAGCAATATGAGCATAAAATCAAATATCACACACAATAAAAGACAAACACTATAAAATAACATCTTAATTTTAGATAATAGTTAAGAATTTAACATAAACCATCTTATAAATGAATGAGTAATTATAATTGCAGAATATGGGGCTGGACATTCTGGAAGAAAGAAAAACTGGATGACTATTGAAGAAAATGAAAGACGGAAAGGGTAAAATGACGTCATAATTTTTAATAATAGTTTATGAACTTTATAAGAAACGCTCATTAATGCATGTAAGTGAGTAGTTGGCAAAATTCAGAAATATGTTGCAAGTAGCAACATAAGCTCATATAATAAAATATTACACACAATAAAATACTAACACCATTAAATAACATCATAAAATTAGATAATAGCTTAGGAAATTTAAAAAAAATCGATTATTAATGAATCTGTAATTATAATTGTAGAATATGGCGTTGGACATTGCGAAAGAAAGAAAAACTGGATAACTATTACAGAAAAGAAAATTTAAAAAATATAAAATAATATCATAGTTTTTATAAAATAGTTTATGGAGACGTGGTGACTCAGGGGATAGAAAGTTCGTTTCACAAAGAGGTGAACTGGGTTCGAATCCCAGCCTTGACTGGTCGTTATGAAATACACCGACCACAGTGCTGACGATCACAGTTCTGACGTGATCATGGGTTAGAGTCCCCTTGCCGTCAGACTGGCAGTGGGAAGTTTTCGAGGATTTTCTCTCCATGTAATACAATTGTGCGTTAGTTCCCTATAAAAGTCCTCCTTATTAAGCAAATTATTGAATGCAAAATTTTCCCAATACTTTATCTTGGAGTTCCCTTGTCTTCTGTACAGGGTTCCAAATAACAAGTCTACTTTGTAATTTTAAATAATCATTTATGAATTTCACATGATTCACTTATTAATGAATGTGCAATTATTGTAGCAAAGTATGCCGTTGGATATTTTGAAAGAAAGAAAAAATGGATAACTACAGTATGAAAGACGAAAAATAAAAAAATAGCATCATAATTTTTAAAAATCATGATGTTAAAAAATTATAATAAAAAATTATTATCATAATTTTTAGCTTATGAATTTAACAAAAACGCTTATTAATGACTGTGTGATTATTACTTCAGAATATGACTTTGGAAATTTTGGAGGAAAAAAAAACTGGATGGCAAGAAAAGACAAGTTTTTCTACCGAAAATTCTTTTCATTAAAATAAATGTATTTTCCATTTTTTTTATCGTTACATATAATTAAAAATATTTAGATATTTCTAAAAATACACGGCTGTAGAAATTTTCTTGTAATTTGAAAAATCGTTGTAATAAGTACTTTTTGACTTTACAAAAGGTACCTATTACAACTAGTATTTTTGACTTTACAAGAGGTACAGTAATTTTCCTGTTCTTTTAAACATTTTAACATCTTAAATTTTACCCTTGAAATTTATATCCTTAAAATATCCTTTACTAAAATCAATAATATCCATTGATAAAACTTAGACATTATTAAGTAAGTCATTTTTCATTGCTGCTGTTTTAATTATAATTGATGAAAAAATATTTGAAAGTTAGAAACTAAAATTGATTTATTTAATTTTTCATTTTTGTATTTTTTTATTGTAATTTAAATAAAAGCTATCGGTTTTTAGTTCAGTTTTAATCAACATGCATTTTCAGCATAATAAATAAAAATATGTAAAGTCGAAATAGTCATAATAGTCAAAATAGTCAAATAAATAAAGTCAAAATAGCATAGATAAAGTCAAAATCTAAAGTCAAGAGCCATGTTGGACTTAGTAAGCGATATGAGGGGCGCTTGTCCCAGTCATAATCTAATATTCAACTATTTAACAATTAGTCAACATATACAGGACTTTATAATTTATGTTGGAAAGCAACTCGTGTTATATACCAACCTCATTTAATTTCTGTAAACTACTTATATATTTGGCTTATATATATATAACTCTTTGATTTAATGTATTCAAACAATAATATTTTTTTAAGTTTCAAATTCTGATTGTACTACTAATTGACCACGTATGACGTTGGGGGGGGGGAGAGGTGTACATTTAAGGTTTGTTTTTTCTTAATTTAACTCTATTATTTTTTTATAACTTTATTTACATTTGGCAACTGTTTTTTTTTTAGTTCTCCGTAAAAACTGTTACTTAATAAACCTTTGGTAATTTGTTCAAATGTGCACCAACAATGTACTCATCATGGGACAGTTTTGAACAATAACATTTTTAAAAAAATAAATGAAAAAAGTAAAATATTTATTAAAAAAAACTTTAACTTATTTTTGAGTAACTAAAATTATTTCGAAAAAAAATTCAGTATTAAATTTAACAGTTAAATAGAAGCATAATTATTTTCAGTGAATTTATTTTACACAATCAAATAACGTAAATTTTAAGTATGGAATATATGATTCAAAGTTTCCTAGTTCAGTGTCATCCCAGGTCACAAAAATTCAAATGTGCACCAACAATGTACTCATCATGGGACAGTTTTGAACAATAACATTTTTAAAAAAATAAATAAAAAAAGTAAAATATTTATTAAAAAGAACTTTAACTTATTTTTGAGTAACTAAAATTATTTAGAAAAAAAATTCAGTATTAAATTTAAGAGTTAAATAGAAGCATAATTATTTTCAGCGAATTTATTTTACACAATCAAATAACATAAATTTTAAGTATGGAATATATGATTCAAAGTTTCCTTGTTCAGTGACATCCCAGGTCACAAAAATTTATAAGCTTTCTAATGCTTTATAATATTTTAATTTTCGGGAAAATTTTATCTTATAAATTGAAGAAATGTATAATATTTTTCAATATTCTGTACTATTTATGATATTTAATTTTAAATATGAAAAATATGTTTTTTTTAAAAAAAATTCAATGGATGATTTACTTTTGCTATCTCTTAAAATATGGTTTTCATTTTAATTTGTTTATTTATCTTTTGCAAGAGGAAGGAAATTTGATGGATTCTTAATAAAGATTTGAACCACGGTAATGAATTAATGACTTCTAATGATATTTTTTTCAACGAGGAAATCAAATCAACACAAAACAGAAGAAAGGGAAAATTTCCCAATGTACTAAAATTACGGTCAGAAACAGGAAGAAAAAAAAACAACGTAAAAAAAATATTTTTAGGGAGTTTAATGCCCAGATTCCTCAAATTAAAATAATTTCATATCTTTTTTCTTATCAATGATTGAGTAGTTTATCATTTTTCAGACACAATAGTTGCCAGCAACAATATTCGAGACACTTTACTTTCGCTGAATAAAATTCAATATTAATTTTAACCTTTTCACAGTCAGTCAAATAACTATTAACCACTTCGCTGTCTGCGTCACATGCTTTCCGACGAAGAGAAAAATTGCATCATTGAAATTTAATTAGTCGCTACTTACACGTCTCTTTAAATCCTGCAATTATTTTTGTATTTCTGAATAGTGCTAAGAGATGGCGAAAATAGTCCAATTTTCTTCACAATTTTCGCAGTGAGATTTCCCATCCTGAATTGAAATCATAATCAATTTGTACTTTCTGTAATTTCGCTTTTATTGTTGTTACGGCTTCAGTTTTATGATAATTGGGAGTTCTGCGCTGTGATGCCCAAGACTGATTGTAAAGCTGTTTTGATGGTAAGGTGGAAAAATTATTTTTTTAAATATTTTTACCTAATTTTAATAATTATTTCATGTAGATATTTATCTTAAACACCTTAAAACATTATAGCTATGTTATCACGGTCTGTTTTTTTAAGATAAAACGTATTTTCATTGCAGGGAAAAATGCTTTTTTTGGATCAGAAATTCGAGAAAAAAAATCCGGCTCAGAAGGAGTTGATCAGGGAAATTTGAACTAGATTGTACAGCCTTGAAAATCCTTCAATAAAAAATGCAGTTCATAATTTAAGCAAAAAACAAAGGGCAGTCATTATAAGGAATTAAACGATGTAAACTTGGACGTTTAATAATGTGACAAAAAAAAAAATACGTATATTTTTTTCTCTAACAAATGTACCAAGGCCACCATGTTTTCTTTAATAAATAGGGAGGAAAAACATTTTTATTAACCATATGTATGCATAAATGAATACATAAGAAAAATTACGAAATACTGCTCTCCTATCTTTTGTATACTAAGTCCGTTGCCGCTCTTACAAGTGATATTTAATCAATACTATCAAACTTCCTTGAAACGGCTAGCTCGACATATAAGCTTCAAAACTGCAACCTGATATTCAGAAATGAAAGTGATATCTAGCTCACATTAAACGATTGAACAGCATATCTAACCTCTGAAATGCAAAGATTATCCCTGAATACTCTTAATAAGTTTCCAGTTGGCGACTTACTCAGGTTGCCAACTAGAAGCAATGTCACTCCATAATGACACGTGAATACCTTGCTTTCCATGTAATCTAGATGCTTGTAACATTCATGCGGGCTGGTATTAACTGTAATGATTTTCTAAGATTAATGCTTAGTGTTGAAGCCAATGTTTGGAGTTAGATTGCGCTCTATCTACTCTTGTATCAATCATATACTCAAACAGCATATTTAAACTAAAACTTGATTTTTCAGGTGAATCTAACCAAGATAAAAAGCAAAATTGGGTAAAAATTAAGTCCTTATAATTGAAGGAACGTTAATTTTAGTTATGTCTTACGTATCAAAATTTTTGTAAAGTTGATGCGTATATACATGCATGAAGGGAGTAAAATAATTAGATAACTAATGAAAGTTTCACATAAAATAATTAGCAGAAATGTTGTTTATATATAGTTTTGCTATGTGTTTTTTATTTATTTTCATACTTGTCTCTTGTGTACATTTTTATACTATTAGATGGAATGTTGTAACTTGGACAGTTTGTCCCTTTTTTATTGCATTTCATGCATTGGGAATATTCAAATAGCTTCGTAGTTTTGGGAGAAATACATCAAAAATTGTCAATTAATTTAGTTTTTGTGAACAAATACAATTGTATACTTCAGTAAATATTATAATAAACGTAGAGAAAATGGTCCAATGAACAACAATGTCTTGAACCTTGGTTCATTGAGTATAAAAGCTTCACTGTAAAAAATCCGGATCAAATTATGGTAAAAAGTACTTTTTACCGTAAAATCCATGTTAGGGAAAAAAATCAAATATACTGTAATTTTTACAGTAATAATTACCGTGAAATCAGTGAATGACTCTAATTAAATAAATATTACTGTAAAAGATAAGGTACAGTATTTTGCGGTAAAATGTATTTTGCGATAAAATGGTTTTTGCGGATGATGCACCTAAAGAGCTGGTACTTTATAATGTAAGCTGTTTAAAAAATTTTTACAGTGTTTGTTAACACTCATTTTGTTTTCAGAAACTAATTTGGATACTGATCCGCTAAAAAAATACTGTTTTCATTCCACCGTTTTCAGGCAACTTTAATAACGTTTTAAACGTTTTTACATTTAAATATGATTTCAATAAGATTTTTAAGATAAAAACACTTTAAGGTTTTCCCGGTATGTCCCGGTGGTAAGTTAAGGTAAGTTCCGGTGTTGACTGGTCGTTCGAGCTTCGTTCTGACTTGTTCTGACCGACTTGTTCCGGCTTGTTCTGACCGCAATGCTGACATAGTTATTTTATAGAGTTTTTTCTTCTAAAAAAATAGAGTTTTCTGTTAAAATAACAGAGCTTTTCCATTTATATAACTGTACTCTTCTGCTAAAAACCATCCATTCGCTTTTAAATAACAATATATGTCAGTGAAATAAATGGTTTTATATTTATGCACAGTTTATTCTATAAATTTAACAGATTTTTTTAGAGTGAACATGGTTATGACATATATGTGTTGTTGTAATCAATAGGTGAAAAAAATTATTCGAAATCTATTTGAAATATGACTAAATAACTGCGTAAAAAAGGCTATAATTATGAAGAAAAGGGAATTTGAACTAAGGTACTTTTCAACATGTTTAATTTTATCTATGAAATTAATGATATTGATTAGATGTAAAGGATATACTCCAATTGTTCTTCGAAATCAACTAGCTGAGCTACTTTTTTAAATAATGCAATCTGAACATGATCTGCATTGCTTTTAACTCTTAAATGAAAAATTATGAAACAAATTTTTTCTAGTTTTTCCTCATAATTTCAAATCCGAGGTGTCATTGAACACTCAGAAATACAAATTAAATTCAACAGAATATGTCTAAATGAATTTATTTTAAAATTTCAATATATTTTGATTTCAAAATGCGTTATTGATTTACTTTATATATAAATTTTTTTAATCAGAAATTGCAGAGTATGCTTAAAAATGTATTGATACAATAAAGTAAGTATATAAATTAACATATACTTCGTTCATACATTCTTTGAAGTCAATTGTAAAAGCATTGCTTTTTATTTTTTATTGAATGTAAATTAAATGTAAAATGGTTTTTACTTATGTAAATAAAAAGAAAATTCCTGCAGTAATAGAATCATATATAGAGACCTCAATATAAAAGGTGCTCTGGAAAACAGAATTTGTATCCATCCTCGAACATCTTTGAACGAAAATTTTTCTTTTCTATTTTTATGAGGTACCAAGAAGTGTATAAACTAGAATTCTAATGTATTAATGGTTAAATTATAATATTCAATGAACGGTTATTTTCAGATTAAATGAATTTTACATATGAAAATTATACATTTTTCAAAATATCGGTGCCTCTTCACGACAATTCGTCGGCTCATGAAAGAGTATTAGCGTTAAGGATGAAATGTTTTAAAATACTTTTTAATTTACATTAATGTTTCAGAGAGAACATATGAGAGAACAAAAGCCCTCCTTCCATTAAAAGATAATTGGAAAGCCTTTGACAATATTAGTTTCGAGATAATAATATTTTTATAAAATATTTAGTTATAAATTCTAATAGAATATACTACATGTAATACTGATTAACGAGAATCTTGTGTAGCATAATTAATTGTTTATAGTAAAAACTATTAGTTTAAAATAAAATACTGAAAAAAATATTTTTTGAAATCTACTTGATTTAAAGCTTTATTTAAAAACAAAAAACAATTCCTAAAGATAAATTTAAAATAGATCAATTCTTAAAGATAAGTTAAATAAAATTATTGTCTTAGGTGTCTATGAGAAAACAAAAAAACCTCTTTACACTAAAATATACATAAATAAAAAAAATCTGAAAGCTTTTGACTTTATAAGATTAAGGATAATAATACTTTAATAAAAGATTTTATCACAAATTTTAATAAAGTATATTGAATGTAATACTGATTAACGTAAATTATGCGTAGCTTAACAAATTATTTACAGTATAAAAGTATTATAAACTTAACAACAAACTTAAAAAGTCATATTTCTTAAAATCAAATTGATTTAAAGTTTAATTTCGGTTTCAAAATATCAATTCCTGAAGATAAATTTATTCTAGGAACCATAGCATTTATTCTTTTTGAAAGAAGTTACTTATATTTATAACCTTATTGTAAGCATAGTTATTCTGAATTTTCTTGTTAGTGTTTTAATTGTACTGCAATTTCAACCCTTACACTAAAAATATAAACTTTGTTGCTAAAACAACAGCATTTTTAACATTTAAAAAAAATTCGCGCACACCGGCTGACTTGTAATGTAACTGAGCTCCCATTAAGCAGTTATGCTTAACCAACTAGTTTCTTCGAACTAGTTAGAAAACTAACTATTCTGTAAGTGGATTTAAAGCCCGAATAAACTCCTTAAAAGCATACGTAAAATTATTTATCGCTTTAACCAATTTCTCCTCTGACTACCGTATATCTACTTATTGTCCCTTTCTCTCAAAATATAAATTATGCAGTATTTCATATTTACTATTATATTTGAAATTAAGAATATATGTCATGTAATACTTTTCTATAATTAAAGTATCTGCAAACATACACAAAAAGAAGATATAATATCCGCAATTAATCAATCCATTTATTTGTTAAAATCTTATATTTTCGAATGATTACAAAACTTATTGCTATTAAATCAAGGACTTAAAAAAATGATTTATTCATTATGATATTTTCATTTCTATTATTTAGTATTAATTAAATCGTATTTTTAAGATAGATCGAGTCTTAAATTAGGAATTATATTATGCTTCAAGTTTGGTATTTCTTTTATGTACACATAAATGTAATGAGGGCATTTTAACTTTTTAGTGAAAATCAAATCAATGCATTGTTAAATGATAAGTAAATATACAAGGTGTCCCAGAATTATCGGGAAAAACTTTCAAGGTAAGTATGGGACAACAGAAGGATTCAGATTTGCATAGCATCCCATGGTCGGAAACGTCTTCGTTCGCTGCTAGGTGGTGTTTTTCACAAGATGGGTTGGACGTGGTAGACAGATTCTCTCGCCCCTACTCTCTCCTGATTTAAGCAATATAAATTTCTTTCTTTGAGATGCACTGAAAAGTTCTGCTTACGCAACACCTGCGGATTCCAAAAGAGATAGGGTTGTAAGAATTATCGGTGCTTCTACGCAAATCCAAGAAATTCCATGTGTATTTGAAGGAGTCCGCCAATCCATAATCAGACGGTGGAAACTTTGAACTTCTTTTGTGACATTTGCACGTATCATTAACCACAGAACATGTAATTTCCTTGAGCAATACGTATTTCAAATGAACTCAGTCTTTACTCTCTTTGTTCCTTTCACAGTGTGCAGAAAAAAAAAAGGTTGACCAGCATGAATATCTTTTGATCTAATAATCAGATTTCAAAGTCCTAGGACTGAAACTTAATGGTTCGAGGGGATGACCTCAAATATGCTAATTAATTAGCGCAGGTGATTATATAAGTTTCAAAATTAGACTCAAATACGTTCTTTTTCTGAATAAACACATCATTTTTTAGACAGATTATGATATCTTGCAGCTAAAATAGCGGGGGTAGCTACAATCTAGGAAGCATGGTCCCCATAGTTTGGTCAGAAAAGATCTCCAATTTTTGGACCCCGTGATGCCAATTTTACTTTTTGGGTATTTTGCTCAATCTCGAGAAATTTTAAAGCGAATTAAAGACTTTTTGTGAGCAATTATAAAATTCGTTTACCTAAAGATAATTCCATGTAAAAAATAACTTTCAGTAAATATTTATAATTTTTTTATTTCATTCAGTAATAGCCGAAATACATTTGATTTGCAAAGCATATTTTCTTTACATTAATTTAAAGTATCTAATTTTACAAGGCAAACTACAAAATTTGAGAGAAATCAATCGAATAGTTTCTGAGAAATTGATATTTTAAAGTCAATTTCTCAGGAACTATTTAACCGAATTTTTGCAGGTCAGATGTCCAAATCCGTCGAAGAAAAGGTATGTTGATTCAGAGAAAGTACGTTTTTGTGTCTAATTTCGTAACTTAAAAAACTGTCTGCATATATTAATTAGCTTATTTGAGGTCATCCTTTCGAGACACTAAGATTGAGTCCTAGAATGTGAAAATCCGATCATTAGATCAAAAGTTATTCAGGATGATCCTGTTTTGCACACTTTTCACGTCATACTACTTTTCCGACTATGGGTTTCTGTGCCTCTATCTTCCCTTAAAGTCTGTTCCAATAATCCTGCGACACTCTGTATACGAAAAAGAATGTAACAATGTATGAAAGTGTCTGTTTGATCGAGAATAGTTTTGAAACATATTTTTGAATGGATTACGAAGTTTATTGCGATTAAATAAGAGACCTAATAAGAATTGATTTATTTACCGCAGTGATTTTTTTCATTTCCTCAGTATAAATTAGATTTTACAGTACATTTGCTAAGAAATAAAAACTGCATCGTATTCTATGTATGATATTATATTTCAAATTGTATTGTTCATTACATTTATAATAATGTTGAGAAATTTCATACAGAAATTACGTGATCATATTCGCAGATAATTATTATTGAAATCCATATTCTTAGGATACATAGAGGGATATAAATACACAATAAAAATTAAGGATTTGAAGTGCATTTTAAGAAGTATTACAAAATGTTTTATCTCTTCAAAAAGATACCCCAAAGTGGAATGATTTATTCATTAAAATATCATCATTTCGTATATCAAATTACATATTCCAAGTAAAAGTTTCAGCTTTTAGTAATAATTATTCAGTTTATAACTAATTTGTAAACATATCTCCTTCATTTTTCAACAATGCATTTCTTGATACATTTATCTGCTTGTTTCGAGAAATGAAAAACAAATTTATAATCAAATTCCATCTTTAATATTCCTGGAATAATTGATTTCGGAAAATTGAATTTTCGTCTTACGATTCTATGCTGATCTAATTTCATATTCAGTTTATACGCACTGATGGAAGATTTGAATTCAAGATTGCAATTTAATTTGAATAGAATGCAAGCTCCTTATAACATTACTTAGTGCATAAACGCATTTGTCAATTATATGTAAATCTCATAGAAAATATTCTCCTAGAATTGTCCAGACATCATATGAAATGGGAAGAATAACGTAATACTAGAGTTGAAATATAGTAATATGTATTCATTATATTTATTAAGAGAAAGTGACAAAGAAATGACAATAAAAAGTAATTTTCAAAGCATTTTCTTATTTGTCAGAATTTTAAATAAATTACTCTTTCACAAATCCCTCCAAACTGACATATGGAGAAATAACTTTAGAATAAATAAGATATTCAAATGTGACACTAATCTTGTAAAAAATTTGTTTATTTTGAAATTATCTGTGTAAACAAATATGAAATAATTTAAGCGTAAATAATTTAAAAATGGAGATTAAATTTTTGAAGCGAAAGAACGCGTACATTTTTATGAGTTTTCTCATATAAGATATTTCAATGACACGTGTCAAGTAATTTTATTTTATTTTTTCAATTCATTTTTTTCAATTGCCAATTTAGTGCCATGTGTTGCTTCATGTAATTTCAAACTATAAAGAGTGTCCCCCGTATTTACACGTTTTCTCATATAAGACATTTCAATGATGTGTGCCAAAAGTTTTTTTTAAATTTATTTATTTATTCCAATTTTTTCCCTTGCCTCCTAACGGTTTCCAAGGCATTCCTTCATACAATTTTTAATAATAAGAGTCCCAAAAACCACCCAAGAGTTGAATATACACTCTTAGAAATTTCTCGGAAAAAGTGGTTAAATAACAATTTATTGAAAGGTTATTTTACCATATTTAATCAAAACAGTCAAATTACCATAAATGAAATGGTAATCAAACTGTTAGGTTTGAGAAAAACTGTTTATTGACTGCGTTCACCTAATACGGTTAAACAACCAGAATTTTATCTCACCAATTCGAACCACCTGATGAAGCAACTTAGTTCTATGCAACTGTGTACATATCATAGCCGAGCGGGCTTATCTGTCAATCTCATGACCGGCAGAACTGGAGTTCGAGTCCTAGTGGTGACACCACAATATTTCTTCAATTTCCCTTACCACATGGAGAATTTCCAGTGACCGGCACTCTCTAATTACCATTACCTTAAGAAAAACCGAGCTCCTATGCCTAGTTAGATAATTATTTTTTCTTACGTTTTTTAAAAATGCTAGTTGTAAATGGTTAAAAAACCGAGTAGTTTTATATTCATCGTTTAATTACCATACTTTTTGTAAATGGTTTCAAAACCGTAAATGAAAAAAAATGTTCTTTACCGTAAACTTTACGATTAATCGGATGGACAGACAGCTTCCAGTTATTTTTCCATAATTTTAGAATGAAAATTTTAACAGTGTAGCACTATTTGTTCAAAAAGTTGTCGGAAAAAAAGAATTAGACTGTGGGACAGCTGACAGTTCAGGGTTATTAGAAATAAAGCGAAATGACGTGATTTCATTCTTGAATAACAATTTAAGTGTTGTTAAGTTGCTCCTATGTTGAGTTTACTTTCGTTTTGGATGATCAAGCCTTACCTTTATGAAGCTGAACGCATATATATTTTTTACTTAATTTTATGCAGTATTTCCTAATCAATTAAAATCAACATATGATGAAATTCATATCCTTAAACAAGTGAAGATCGTAACTTCCTCAATTTGATTAAATGTTCAATCAGACCTTTATCAGGGAAACCATTTCGTCAAAATAGAAAATAATTTGAATATCCAATTTTTACAGTGCATTTGGTTTAAGAGATAAAGTACACTAAAACATAAGACTCCCCATATCAAATAATATCACTCTCAGAAATAAAACTCTCACTTTTTACGATTCAACAATCCTTGAGCTGTATTCCGTTTGATTTGAGAATCATTTCATCACAAAATCACGTGACATGTGATGAAACGCCTTTTGGGGTGATGCGTTGTTGGATGAATCATGTTGTAGGGGTGACAATGATCCACCAAGCCAACATTATACTGATTATAAGAAAAATTAAATTATACACTATTTGTTTTTTGTTTTCTTTTTGAAAAAAATAGAATAACGAAATATTTTTAAATTTTTTTTTGACGAAGTTCATTTCTTCGAAGAAGTAAAGACTGTTATTTCGTCACTTTAACGAAATTTTTTATCGGAACACATAAAAGGAAACAGTTTCGTCAAGAACGAAGAAAGCTTCGTAATTTTTTATTGATCATTTCTTACAATGCAAGAACCAAAAAAGCCAAAAGAATAGGAATAACAAACTTCACCTAAAAATTAAATAATAAAACGCTATTTGAAAATATTTTCAGTAAAAAGTTTAAAGAAAAAATATTAGATTGATAAAAACTTTAGAATTTCAACGTTTACTTAGAATAAACAATTCGTCAGCATTAAATCTTTAAAAATTGCTCTTAAAAAATTATAAGCTTCTTTTGCCCCCAAACTATACTTTCTTAGAGTTTCATAAGACAAGAAAGTAAAAGAATTTGAAAACCTTTGCCAACCATGACTTATACCCATCTGAATGGCGTATATTTTTCGTATTTTTCACCGGTGTATGCTGAAAAAATCCTCCAAAGAAAAGAATTGGTCATTATTTGGGTCCGATTTTTCCTTTGGGGGCTATTAAAACAACCAAATCCTTAAGTTTCTTTTAGAAATTTCTTCTCTAGTATTCTCATAGAGAAAGAGAAAGGATAAGACCACTACAAAAAGGGAATTTAAAGATTCCCCAAATAGCATCTTGTTGTTCCAGTAAAAATGTTTTGGAGGGATAGAATTTTTCCAAACAACTAGTTTCTAGAAAGGCGAAACATCGCTGTAACTCGTATTACGGGAACGTGACATATCGGAGCATTCATTTTATTCACGGAGATCTTTGAGCAATACCATTCCTAAAATGAAGAGTTCAATTTAACCAGCCGTGATGTTCAACGTTTTGAACTTTACATTTCCTTCCGGTATTTGTTTTAGAAAGAAGAATGTGAGTAATAATATCCCAGAATATATATCTGAAAACAATAGAAATCAATGGCTTATGATATTTCTTGAAATATGAGGTACGATACAATTTTACAAATTATCATTTTTTTTTCGATTACCATTTATAAAATAAATTCTCGTAACTTAACGAAAGTAAAAAATAATATATAATATAATAATATTATATATATATATATAAAACAAACCTTGTTATTGTAACTTATAAGTTATAACTGCAAATATTCAATGCTATTCACTAAATAACTATAATTAAGTAAATAAGAAATTATATATTAAAAATAATTCCTTTCTTTTAATTGTCAGTCACCATTATGAGTAAATAAGTGCTTAAAAGAAATTCAATTTGGGATAAATTTTAATAAAATAATTTTCTAGTTCTATGTCGAAAGTTTCTGATTAATTTTTCATTTGATTATTTTCTCTTCTATGAATTTGATTTCTTATGTTTAATGGCTCTCATAATTTTTAATAGTGTAAATTTTCTATAATTTATTTTTCCTAATTGCATATTAAGCTCAGAAATCATTTAAAATGAAAGCTTTATATTTTTTAAAAAGAAGAGAAAATTTTCTTTTATTTTATGAGAAATTTTTCTTCCCTTAAGAAATCGCGACATAACATATCATACAATGTAAAATTGGATTTAATGGAAATAAGCATAGTTTTCCATTCAATTGAAGTTTAAATTGTTTATATTGAAGAATTTTATTAGAATATTGTTAGAATTTCTTTAGGCAGACAGAGTTAAAAGAATGATTAGAAAAATAATTTTATCTTCTTTTTTTATCTATCATATTTCCGTTGTCATTTGCGTAGATATTAACGGAAGGATGCCATGGTTTTCCTTCCAAATAGCGTAAATAGAAGATCTAGGTCGCTTGGCCATGACATTTCTTAATTGAAGACTGTTTTTATAACTATTAATTTTTCCATCAGGTATTCTCCTCAGATATATATTAGCAAAAGACATCTTGCTTCCAGTAAGCATGACATAGATTACAAAATTACGCTCAAGTTAAATAATACAAATTAAAAGCTTACTTAACCCCGACAAAGGACTACGTTTGTTTCTAGCAAAGCGATCTCTCAAATGCAAGCAATCTCTCAAATAAAATAAAAAGGAAAATTTATAAACTTTTAAATAAAAGTAGGATGTTACTCCGAAACGATGGAGAGAGTGAAGTTCTTAGATCAGATCGCGAGGTAACAGCAACGTGACAACGAGTTTTCTATTTCNTATATATATATATATATACGAAAAGAGCGAAAGAGAGAGAAATACATTTTGTTTTGTAGTTTAAAATTTTGTACAAAAAAGAATTTTTAAAGTTAAAAAGTTATACAAAAAATTAACTTATCCATATCAAACTGGTCGCAGTTGCACCAAACCATTGAGATGACGCAACAAAAGTTCTCTCCGCTGGTGTAGAATAGAAAGAATTGAAACCCATTCCATAGAAAACAATTCTATCTTTCTCAGTTCTTTCTTTGCAATCTTCCTCAAAACTTTTTTTTCGAATTTTCGGTGTATGATTTCCTTTATTTTTTATGTATTTTTTTTAATGTTTCTTCCCTAGTTCGAATTCTGATACTGTTTCTTTATTTCTTTCTTCCCAGCTGTCTATTTCGTCAACGTAAAATGAGGATTTATAAAATACTAAAACAATCGTTCCAAAAAATTCTAGAATTTCACGTTCAGAACTCCTTAGGTAACCCTAGTTACGGTAAGTTCTATTCTTCCAACGTGGCTCTAAAACATGGATGTACTCTTTTGAAAGATAAATAAAAGAAAAAGGAATATACCTAGAAAACCTACAATTTCTTCACGCCTTCTTTTACTTATGTTGTATTACTATTTTTTCTAAAAAAATTTAATAAATATTGATTTTTAAACCCTTATGCACAGCTAGAATTTCCATTCTAAAATCATCGTAAAGTAGTCAGCAGCATTAGGTTCATTAAATTAACCGGAATGTTTGCGGTAAATTCCTTTTTTACCTTTACGACTTTGAAACCGTTTACAGCTAGTATGGTTAAAAGACCATGAATGCAAAAGTATACGTTTTTTAATCATTTACAACTAGCATGGATTCAAAACGGTAAGAAAGCAATTTAACTGAACACTGGAGCTAGGCTTTTAGTTAGGTAATGGGCATTAGGATAAGGATATGGTTCAGTTGTGTTTTAATATATGATGTAATAATATGGTGTCAATACTGGGACTCGAACTCATGTTCTATCGGTCATGAGATTGACAGGTAAGCTTACTCGGGCATAATATGTACCAATCTGCAAGAACTAAGCTGCTTCATTAGGAGAGACTAATTGGTTCACTAAAATTCTGTTACTGTCCAAAATACCAGCACTTTTGGTGCTTCGTCTATAAAATTCATTTGACTGTAAAATTTATTATTTCCAAAAATGTTATTCTGGATTTTTTTACAATATCATTTATTCATTTAGAGTGATTTAGTGATTTTTATGGTAGTTATACTGTTAAAATTACGGTGTATCATATTTTTTTCCGTACCATATTTCGAAAAATTGATTTTACAGTAAAAAGTACCATCGCCCTGAGTAGCGATACTTTTTTCTGTAATTTGCTTTAGAATTTTGACAGCATGCCATGGTATAGTGACAAAACACAGAGAGTTTTAGTTTTTTTAATGAATTAAAAATGTTATCATCTAAGTCAGTGTTTCCCAACGTGGGGCCCACGCCCCACTGGGGGGCATTTTGATTGTTAAGGGGGCAATTCGAAAATTGACTCGACACGAGTTTAACCCTTTTGCTCCGGGCCATTTAAATGCAATGCTAGATTTCGGTGCCAAAATTGAAAGAAAAATAATAATAAATAAAAAATAAATAATTGAGGCCGATAAATGTTACATGACTTAGCGATTTTTTAGGCGACGAACCTGAAATGAAGTATCTGTTAACAGTCGATGGTAAAGCATTTGTGAGTTATTTAGCCGGTATTTTTGAGAAACTAAATATATTAAATAAGCAACTTCAAGGAACAAATGAAACTCTGTTTGATGCAAAAGCGAAGATATTTGGCTTCATTACCCTTATTGAGTTATGTCAGAAATATATTAACAACAAAAACTTTGAGCAGTTTCATTGGCTCCAAAGATGTGAAGTAAATGATACAGCTTTACTTATTATTGTCGATCATCTGAAAATTCTTTCGGCTGATTTAAAAGAAACATTTTCTGATTTAAAACAAATTGATTTTCCGACACGGATGATGCAGTCAATGTTAGTGGATTTGTCTGATATATCAAATATGCAGTATCAAGAAGAACTCGCAGAAATGCAAAATGATGAGTCACTTAAAATTTTATTTTATATAAAAGGAGTGATGGCATGGCTTTGTGAGGAAACAGAAATCAAATACCCAAATGTGCAAGAAAACTATTGTTACAGTTTACATTTACATATTTAGCTGAATGTGGATTTAGTTTTGTAAATGATTTACTGGTAAAAATAAGAAATCGCCTGGATGTAATACAACGGGGAGACTTGAGACTGAAGCTAGCTAAATTGGAGCATAAAATCTCTGTGCATCAAGCATTCAGCGCAAGAATCTCAATAAATTAAAATATTAAATTATTATAGAAAAATCTTAAAATTATTTCGAATTTGATTATATCAAAATTATTTTGATTTTCAATTTATTTCTTCATTATATGTTTTGAAAATTTACTTACTGTGTTTCGTTAACAATTTCCTAGTGATTTTTTCCTAAAACCTCTATTTTAAGCTACTTAAGTGAACAATTCAATTTTTTAATATTAAAATTTATGGATATGTTACATAGGGGGCATAAGAATTTTAGAAAGGATTAGGTGGGGCATGGCACAAAAAAGGTTGGGAAACACTGATCTAAGTCATTTTTCAAGCGGAAAATTTCTTGAGGAATTTCATTTTTGAAATGAAAAATACTATAAAGGCTCCGTTTATGAGACAAAATATTTCGCGAAGTGTTCGTTATAAGACTCACATTTCTCCTAAATAAACCAGTATATAGCCAAATATTTTAGATACTTTTAGACAAAAAATCAAATCTACTCGTATTTTTTTTTAATTTTTTTGATAGCTCAGAATTCTAGAATAATATAATATGACATTCTTAATTTTTTTCAGGGCTCTAGTTTAGATAAATTTTAATTAAAACTTGGTACTAAAATACGTCAGTACTTTTTTCAATGTGATTATTAAAAAAAAAATATTCAAAGGCAATCTGCATTTTCTACCAGAATGCTTTTCGTCTTAAAAATTTGTTCGTCATTTAAAAACTTTGCTCGGAAGTCAAAAACACATAAATTATTCAAGTATATAAGATTCCTAATTACTTTTTGTGCAGTTAGAAAGAATCAAGACTAGTAATATTTTCAGGAATGTTTTCTATACACTTTCAGAAATAAAATTTTTACTTTTGACGATTCAGTAATCTTTCAGCAGTATTTCGTAAATTTTGAGAGTCATTTCGTCATTAAATCAGGTGTTTTGTGACAAAATATAAATTCTCAAATATTACAGAGCTGCCAACTTTCTCTTCTTTTTGTAAAAATTCATTCTTGAGGTAGCTATGTTATATTTTGTTGTATTATTTTTCATTCATTTAAAAGCATTTTCCACACCACTTCATATAAATAAATTAAAAATTAATATGCGACTCCATTTTGATGCAGCTCTTTTGTGGAGAGGCAATTAAGGCTCTGAAAATTTTGGATATTAAATTTCCAGTACTCTGTAAAATATTTTGCAAAAAGTGCAGTAGTTAAGCAGGTTTGAATACATAACGAAACTGTTTCCTTAATTCGAAACCTCATTGTAGTGCATTGTGAGAGATTGTTGGTAGAAATAAAGACTAGATGATAGACGAAATAAAGTGACGGAAAAGGCTGACCGACTTGTATTGTGGTAAAGGAATGTCCCCGTTCCAGGGAGATCACGGGTTCGAATCCCAGTTCGGTCATAGGTGCAATGTATTTCTTTGTCCATGTATTTTATGGGAGGCATTGATCCACCTTCATAGTGCCCACGATAAAGGGATTATTAGAAAAGTTTAATACATTAGTTTTTGTTTTGTTGAAAAAAGAGAATGACGACATATTTCTTTAATTTTGACGAAATTTGTTTCTGTTATTGACAGCTATTTCGTCACTTTGACGAAATTTTGTTCAGGACAACTGGATTAAACTACTTAAAACTCACTTTCCTCTTTATGCACTTTTTCCATAAATCTGCTATGTTAAAAATGAAAGCTGGTTTAAAAAATTACCAAAAACTCTCATTTACGTAAATAGTGGTGTTCACTAGAATGCAATATAAATCATCTATAAAAGAAATCAAAAATGAAAGAAATTATTATATTATTATTATTTAGATCAAAAACGAAAGAAAATTTCATACTTCAATAATATACCTAGCATTTTCATGACTACCGAAATTTCATAATATTTTAAAAATTTCATTCCCTGTATGTTTGATATTAAATATTATTCTTTGTATGTCCTCGATCAAAAATATTATGAAGATAAATGTCCAATCCTGTCATTATAGCAGGATAGAATGCTAAACCAATTATGAAGAAATTTGAAACAAGGAACCATGTGTCTAGCCAGAAACTTCATTTTTCTTCATATATCTCTTGACAATAACTTTCATGTGATGCAACTAATTCCATGACTAAAACTCTCCTTCATTAGCAAATAAGTTTAACTTTTGCTGAATAGAAGGTCATGGCTCATTTGAAAGCATTATCATTTGTCTTGTTGCTAGTGTCTAGATTTCTTCGACAAAAATGAAAATTAAGTAATCAAACTTTTCAAGTTGAGTTTTGCTTTACAATGTTCTCTAAGACATAGTATAAAAAAATAATACAGCTCTTATTTTATTTTTGCTTGTAGTAAGGATTTATAAAACAGTACTATATGTAGATGCAGTACTATATCTTAAGCCTATCGTAATAGGAGTATAAAGTTTACTTTATTACTAAGATTTGTTTTATTATTACAGTATTATATTTTTTATTACTGTTTTAGTAATAAGATAAATTTATTAAGCTTTTAATAAGTTATTATATTTTCAGGTTTTGAATAAAGAAAAGCTGCTAATTATGATGTTAAAAATGCTTAGCGGTAATTATTTTTGTGAAAATTACGGTACATTACTTTTTTTTTTCGTAAGATAAAAAAAAAAAAATTGATTTTACAAAAATAGATTTCACCGGTAAAAATATATATCACAGTAAAAAGTGCCAGCATCCTGAGTGCCGTTACTTCTTACCGTAATTTGAACTGGAATTGTTTACAGTGCAGTAAATTGAATTTCATAGTTTTCTAAATGCATTAAATGAGATAAAAGGGTTTTTTCAAGTAAAAAGGTATCTTTTTCCGCTATAGAATAAGCAAAATGCTTATTTGGAATATCGAATTGTCAAGACACCTAATGTTTATTTATTAAAAGTTTGAATTGCTTTCTAAAATTATAAAATATTGACCTTCAGTTTATTACAGCAGCTGAACACAACATTGAAATTATGATCAGATCCTCAAGAAAAAAAAAGTTTGGCTGAAAGTCTTAAGCCAAATTAATTCTATATGCACCAACTCTGCGACACAAAATGTTAATTGGCTACAAGCTAACTTAAGAAAACTTTTCCTTAGACTAATTAAGACTTCTTACAATAATTATAAAAAAAAAGTTGAATGTATCTTCGCCAGAAGATTTTTTTTTTAGTTTGGGAGAACTAATAAGGAGCATGAATTAAGCATTAATAGTGAGTTTCTTACTTTTAAAAACTGTACGCAGATAACATTGCGTAACATTTTTTTTTTCTCCATTGCAGCAGATATTTTAACGTATCGTGGATATTTTCACTTTGCTCATTTCATTGCTGCGACCACTAATATTCTTTTAACATTATTTTACCCTATTTTTTGTCGAAATGTGTAAGTTCTAAAAAGTTATGTCGCATCAATGTTGAGATAAACTACTAGGGAAGTTAAGACACATCATCAAAATTAAAATTGCGTAGAAATCCAGGCCAAGAAATGTTGTCTGATGCCACCACTGCTTCTGAGCAGATAACAACAGGGAAGTTCCTCATCCGTTTATGACGACATTTCCGGGCATGGGTTCCTATGCAATTTTTATCCTGAGGATGTGTTTCCTAATTTTATTAAAAATTTGTCGCCATATTTACACGACTCCCTGCTATGTATAATGTTATCAAATGTGAATATTTCAACAGAAAATAGAATGAATATATCATTTTAAAAAAAATCCGTAGCTTAAGGAACACAACTAATTTTAGAATTGAAATTCTGGCACCCAAAAAGACAAGATCAAGTATTTGTATAAATTTTCCTAGAGTAATCAATTTTATAGTGTATAAAACAAAACCCTCTAGTAATATTTTTAGTATTATGAAACTTTAATGAGTAATTCACATGGCAATCAACTGATGTATACATTTTATTTATTTATTTATTATTTATTTTTGGAGAGAATGAAGGCGAAACTTATGAATAAAAAATAGAAAAATCAGCATTTTCAGTTAACTTTTTTTTTGTTTTTAAAATAAAAAAGGATATTTTACGCAAAGAAAAATTTCGCAAATGTTTTGATAATTGTTATAATCCTTAAATGTAATTGAATTGTAAGCTTAATATATGGTTTGGTAAACCATATGGATTTTATTTTTAAAAATGTTGATAAATTGTTTCATCAGAGTTTCTTTCTATTAGAAAATTTCAATCTTTAGGATTCTATTACGTCNATAAATAAATAGTAATTCGTTAACTAATTAAAAAATGAAATATTCTCTTAGGTAGTATAAAAATCACAAGTAGACTAAAGTGCATCTGGTATCTGGTGACAATAAATTAAATTTTATAAATTCTTGTAAAAATGAATTAATAGTACATTTGAATTCAAGCAGTCTTAATAATTTTCTTCAATATATATTTTGAAAAATATGTCAACAATATGTATTCAAGTTTCAGGTGTATGATAATACGGTTCAACTATCATCAAATCAATGCTGCACCAAACTTTTAACCCCTTCGTCCCACAAAATGCCTCAAAATACCCAATAATTTATTCCCTTTTTCTGAATTGAGAAAAAAGTGTTAACATGAAAAATTAAAGGATTTTTTTTTCTCATGCAACAAAAAATTTACACAAACAAGTTTCATATTAATGAGGTTGAAACACACCTACACCAACCAAAAATTAATATAAACTTATCACTAGGAATTCGGAATATATTCATGTACAGATATAGCTTTTTAATAGATTAAGAAGAAAACTTATTATTCATAATCTCAAGCCTGTATCTAGACTTTAATTAACATTTTTTACCGCCATAACACATTTTTATCCAATGTAAACTCCTTACTGTCAGAAGCAGGCTTGTCGAAGGCTTTGATGGCCAGATTATTGGTAATGTTAACATTGATCTTCATGACCTGGAATGTTCTAGACATCCATCAATGGGTAAAAAAATGATGGAAAACTTCTAGAATAAAAAAGACAGCTAAGCATGCATTTTCCTCTTCTTTCGCTTGATTAGTCCAGTTTTAACGTAGTAAAGCTATAAATGCCGCTTAAATGAACGATTATTTAGCACTTTTTCCATCTAATTAATATACTTACAAGTGCAGATTAAAATTTTATAAGGCTCGTAAACATGTAGTTTATTTTTCTTAGAGGTTATTTTCCAGATTAAAAAGATTTCTTTTTTCTTTCTACGGACATTTCCAATAAATTTGTTTTTATTTCACAAACATGGTGTTAGTTAGACTCATAATATTTTTTGCTCAGGTTTCAGCGTTTATAAATGAGTTGTTATACAGTTCCTTTCTAAATTATTAGACGTACTATAAGATTCTATGCAAAGTTTTGATTAGTAGGTGATACTATACAGTTTTATTGATTTACGTGACTGAAATCGGTTTGCAATTGCTTATGTGTCAATTGGTTAAATTAGACGATATATAATATAAATTTGAGGAATGGAATAATTAGACGATATATTATATAAATATAGATTATTTATTATATCAGGTATTATATTAGTATATTACAATAATTTGACGAAATAATTAGATGCACTGTATTTTTTTAATAATTACATGTTTTGCACGATTATGCATGCAATAATTTTATATTTAGGCATGCATGTAATGGGTTTTTATATACTTCCTATTTGTATTTATTTTTTACGTATTACATTACAATGTTAACCAATTGATACAAGAACGTAAACAAATGCAAACCGGTTTAATCCGCGTAAAAACAATAAGTTGTTACATATACACCTGATAATAAAGACTTTACATGGAATCTCATAATGCGTCTAATAATTTGGCCAAGGACTGTATATCCTTAAATTACTAATATAATTCAATTACTAAATAATATTAAAAAAAATAATATTTTATACTTAAAAACGATTTATTAAGTTAAAAATTTACGTTTATAGACGTATATTCAAGTAATGTTGTTCTGATTATTCTGAATTCAAAAGTAAACTTCTTTGTGGACGTTTTTGACAATTTTGCGTTGATCTCGCTAATAGGGTGTTTCTTAGATTCATAAGATTTTTTGTTAGGTTCTGACGTTCAACGAAAGAGTCGTTATGTTGCTAATCTCATTCCGTATGTATAGTATTCTAAACAGCAATATTAATAGAAGCTGTTCTCATAATTAGTGGAAGTGGGGACTAAAAATAAGCAGAAATCAATCAAAAAAAATTTTCACTGGTAAATCAAAGCCTTTTTTTTAGATACATAATATTTCTTGTTCAGGTTCTGACGTTCAACGAATGAGTCATTCTATTGCGAATCTCATTCGGTATGTATAGTAAGCTAAACAGCAATATTAATAGAAGTTCTGCTAATTATTAGTAGAAGTGGTGACTAAAAATTGCAGTAATCAATCAAAAAATGATTCACTGGTAAATCAAAGGCTTTTTCACCTCTTCTTTTGGTTTATTATTAAAAAGATTTGCTTCGATGATTTTTGTTCTGAAATATATATTTGATAAAGTCTATATAACAGTTTCAATTATCCATATAACATCAATATAATAATGATATGATAATAATAATAAAATAATGATATAATAATGTAATTATAATGTAAATATAAATGTCAATAAAATGCAAATATGCATTACTTTTGGAATATAGAAATATGCTTACTACCTACAAATTCTCATAAAACGAAGTTAAATCTAAACAAATTCATCCCCTTTTTTTCATTTTGGCATCATTATTTATCTTAAATGCCATAATACCAAGTGAAAGAAATGCATACAACACATTTCAGTGAATTATTTGATATCTAAAATTAGAATCCTTGAAAAACGAATGTTTTAAAAATGGAACATTTGAAATTAAACTAATATTTTGACTTTAAATTTTAAAATAAAATTTTTATTTGATGCCTAACAGAGAATTATTGTACTCTCTTAAAAACTTTTAATTATTATAGTCACATAAAATTTTGAATTTCGGCAAATCGTGTAGCAAGCGGAATAAAACTTTACAAATGGCATTAAATTTTTAAAATTTAAAAAAAAAATCTAATTGTTGTGGAAACGAAACCAAACTAATTGCAAAAATATTTCAAAATTTAAAGTTCAAATGTATGAGAAATAATATTATTCGGACTTTAATTACTCATTAAATTCAATCCCAAAATTTATGTTCCGCTTTTGGAACATTGGCATTTAAGCGTTTAATGGCACTTATAGTAAATTGTATGTTGCATTGTTTCGACAAAAAACTTTCACTTACTTCCATCTAATTTAGGCACACAATTTATTTTGTGTTACTCAACTATTCATCACTAACTAGTTTTAGGAAAAATAGTAATTTCGTGTGCATTAAATCTGTTTGTTTGCCAAACAAATTAAACACTTGTTTTCTAAACAAATAATTCGTTAGACTTTCTTGATTAATTAGTTTTCTAACAAAGCAAGATTATTCGTTTATAAATTAGAACCGGGTGGAGTTGCATTAAATAAAAGGGAAATAAATAAATGCAGAAGAAAATGTAAACGTTTTCATTTTGTACTTGTATTTATTCAGTAAAATTCTCACCACATGTTAGTTTTTATTTACTTAATTTCTTAATTGCTAGGTAGGGGATAAATAAATAGTAATTCGTTAACTAATTAAAAAATGAAATATTCTCTTATGATTTTTAGTTTCTTAATTTACTTTGATATCACATTTCAAATACTCATTTTCTAATTACATAGAATTACTTAGAATTTCTTTTTTGGAAATAACTGCAAAAAACTGCACTCAAATATCTTAGTGTTATTTACCAAAACTATTTTATTCTAGCAAAAATATATTTATTCAGAGAAAAAATTTAAAAAATAAGATCACTGTTCACCCGCAGTATGGTTTTAATATTTCTGCTGGACAAGAAGGAAAAAAAAAGTATTATGCTGGTAACTAAAACTAAAATATACATATGAGGTATTTAAACCAATAATTTGGGAATTTTTTTTTTACTTATATGAAAATAGTTTAAAGTAAATTCTGTTTTTCAAATTTATAATACTTATTACTAAACATTTATTAAAAAAGCAAAACTGTAAAGTATATTTCATCGAATAAATGGTTTTTATGTCATGTTCTAAGTTATGATATAATTGCCAAATTTTACAACGTTTGCTAAGTTTTTGCTAAATTTTCTAAATTTTATTTCAGATTATAAAACCATATTTTATTGCTAATTTTACCAAAACCATTACCAAAGCTCTTCAGAAAAAATTATTGGTCCGTCCGTAGAGCCAGAAACACTGTAAATTTTATCATAATCTGGTAGTGTTGAACATATATTATTTTCGCTGTACAACGTAATGTTAAAAAAAACATTTAATTGAGCGTATATATTCGCATAAATAAATTAAACGTCAGCATTATATAGAAGATCCACTTTCTTTTTTTTGTGTTCTGAAATTATCAAGCCGCCAGGCTAACCGTGGATGGTTTTCGTGGTTTTCCCCTTTATGTAAAGCAAATATGAGCTAGTCCCATTAAAAATTCCTTCACGACGGCTAGTTTCAGAGATGCCAACTTGTTCCGGACAGTGGATAAACATTTTCTTGTGATAGTTTAATAATTGTGATTCTTGGTTTAATAAATTCAATTTATTAGGTTTTTATCTACCACTATTTATAAATAATTTTAATTCTTATATAATTTACCACTTTGTTATAGTCAAGTTATCTACAGCCATCCACAGTTTACAGCAAGTTGCTCTCATTATTTTCTTTTTCTCTCAGTTATACAAGCAAGGTGCTTGTCTCCCAGTAACAGCCACCCTATAGACTGCTGAACCAACGCCTCCTATAACTGAAAGCCTCCACACGGATTTTTGTAGGCAGTCCGATCAGACCACTATGAAAGTAAACCAAGTAGTGAAAGAACCATTTAATATGATATCCTATTAAAAATTAGAAAGTGGTAACAAATATATGTCTAAAAATTTGTTTAATTTATGAATATAATTGGTTTGTTTTATTTACTTGTCAACCACTACAGATTCAATTCTCAGATATATATGATAAATTTCTCTCGAGTACTTTTAAAATAGAATTTGGGTTCATGCGCACAAGTGGTTCGCTTTTTAAATGATCTGAGCAGACTTCTTACAAGAAACCGTGTGGAGGCTTTCTGATAGAGGAGGTGATGGCTGAACTCAATTTTTTTTTTATTTTAAATTTTATTTTATTTCATGATGTATGGGACATGGGCCTTCTGCGCAGCCCAGGTACTAAAGTATTTATAAATAAATTAACTAACTAACTAACTAACTCCCTAGCATTACAGGCCTCACTAACAATTTTCCTGCAAAGTCACCTGTCTCTAGCTCTTTGCTTCCAGTTTCGGACCTTTAGAGTCTTAAGGTATTTTTCCACCTCGTCAAACCATCTCTTGACCGGCCTTCCTCTTTTCCTTCGGCCCCTGGCACTGCCCCTTGAATATCTTGAATAAATAAATGAATAAATAAATAAATAAAGATAGTTATTTTAATTATTTTGAGTTATTTTAATTTCATTCCACAAAATCATCGAAGTACAATAAAGATCAAGCTAAAGATGAATGGAAAAAGAGCCACAAGCAGCCTCAGGTGCCCAGATGCTTTATACAGTTTAAGTTTAAGTTTATAGTCAAGTTATGCTAAACATTTTGAAAAGTAAGCAAAGTTAGTCAAATATTTGCAAATTTTAGTTGTAGTTATTTACCGTTTTTTAAATTATTTTTGCATGTCCTGTGCAATTGGCATCTCTGTAGTTTCTCCCAATGCTTGATCCAGGAGTTGCCTTGTCTTCAAGTTTTGGTTTAAAATTAGAAGGCTAGGGATTTGATCATTTATAGTTGCAAACGCGCAGAATTGGTCCGGCTCTTTAACGCCGGTTACAAAATTTTGTTTAATCAATAATGAAAATGATTGTTTCCTTTCCCTTTACCAATTCCTTATTATTTTATAAATAATTCACCTAAGTATCCTTAGGTAAAAGTTTCTTTTCTTTCATATTTTGTCCACAAAGCAAGCTTTGACTTTCACGTAATTTGTTCTACCATAGCATTCAGCATCATCAATTGTCGCATGTAGTTGTAGTGCATAGGAAAACAAGTTGATTTTGTTTTAAAAGTAAAACTTCATTGAATTCATTTATAATCATATGTTTTCAAAGCAAAAACTTAAACTGATAGAATGACTAATAGAATGATAAAAAAATCAGTAATTTTGAATGTTTTTAAATTCAAAATGAAGTAAGAAAATGTATATTAAACGCACTTATTTCAAGCACAAATATATAATAATTTTTTTCTAAAAAAAAAACATTTTTAAAAATCATACAAAATATTTCTTTTTTGAACCATCGACAAAGATTTAAAAAAAATCTACATTTAAAATGATTTTCTAATTCCTAATAATTTATGACTTATTATTTCGTAAAAATATATTTTAGTGTCTATAGAAAAAAACTATTTTCTTTGACATTTGTGCTTGAAGCAAAAGTTGAAGTACACGCAATTTCTGTAGTTTATTGTAATATGCAAGAAAAAACTCACATTATTAGTTGATCCTAAAGAAACACGTTGCATTGATATTTAAATTAAAAATTTAATAAATTCATTCATGAGAGACATTTGTTTTCTTAACAAAAACTAAAGAATATAAATCTCATTCTAATTTAAATAACCTTTTTTAGTTGGCACTTTCTTAATTTTAAATGGCAACGGATGCGTTGTAAAAATCTATACAGAGACTATTTCAAAGGTTGCAAAGGAAATATTAAAAAGAATCTTTGCGAACTGCAGTACAAAAATTCTATTTCAAAATTAAAACTTTAAGAAGCTTGAAAATAAAATAATGTATAAAGATCAACATGAATTTTAGAAGCAAAAAAAAACGCAGGGTTATTAAGAAAATGAATGAGAGTTCTAATTCAACAAGAAAAAGAAATATCGGAGTTTGATTAATGGAAATGACAATTATTAAGATATACTGAGCAGATACTTTTCAAAGAAGAATTCAAAATGCGATTATTTTTTTTCGACACTTTTCGCTTCTTTGATGTATTAGGGAACTTTAATTTCATTGAAAGTAACGCGCTTAATTAAATGTGCTTTTCTAAAGTTGGATTTTAATTAAATTAATCATTATTAAGATAACATGTATCGCCTTAGAATACTGCTACATTTCGAAATTGATTTTTGCTGAATATATTTTAAATCTGTATCTAAATACTTCTGTCTGAATAGATTCCAAGTGTTTATTAATGTTTTTAAAGTCATGAGACTATGAAATAAAAATATATAATACTTTAATGCAGTGTTTTGAACAATAAATAATGTTATGTAATAAATTCAATGCAGATTAAACAAATCTAAATGATCTTGCCATTTAATTTCAATTAAGAAGTGAGTTATGTGCCTTAAATGCTAATGTTTTATATTGTTACAAAAGTTTGATTTTTTTTCAATGGAGAATTACAGTTTTAAAACTAAATGGAGGAAGCATTTTTAAGTAGCATTTTTGTGATTACAAATAGATTTACTTACAATTTATCAGTAAGAAATAAAGAGTAAGTCGAGCCTTCATTCATTATTAAGGCGCCACTCACAACCATGGAGGAGAGTTGGGGGTCACGAGTTCGATTCTTGCAGCAAACTAAACAACCGCCGTGTATACGCATCAAGGTTCCTGTTAAATATGTCGTGACTGAAAGACTTTTTGTTGGTTGTGGTGTGGGAGTTTTGTAAAAGGTGCACCTGCTCAGGAGCTATCTACATCACCAGATCGGGATCAAAATTGCATTGCACCTTTACCGTGGTTGTTCAAAAATAGAGCCCATAAAATCGGAATTAGGTAATTGGCCATACTTTAGTGATGCCGTCATTTATTATCTGCAAGCTTCGAATAGGTAGAATCTTTAAATCACCTAACATTCATCTAAATAGATTGCAGTATATTATTCGCTCACAGGTCAGTTTATCGAAATAAGGATAGGGTATACTTTGTGCAGCTTATACTAAAGTAAGGAAGTAACGGGAATAAGTACAGAAATGGGCATACTATAGTTTCGATTCTCTAAACAAGAACCCTCCTCTGTGTCTGAACACAAAGTGACAGTAGAAAAGTTCGAAGATAAACACGGTGCAAAGTTGTTTAATCAATCGGGACAGTAGATCATGCTTTATCAAGAAAATATAAAGAAGGATGATAAGAAACAGGTGAGCAAGTCCACTTCAAATAGTATCCAGCCACCTTTGAAAATTTAGCAGTTGATCAGCAGATCAATTCCGAGCACGTATGTTAAGAGCGGTGTTTATTAGACATTCTATAGTGCATGAATCATATTCGAAATCGACATATTAATAAAAACGGATCACTTTTATTTTAAACAGATGAAAAAAAGCATATTTTTCTTTAGCGCAAATATCTTTTAAATAACACTTCGCAGTCAATATATATTTTATAGTCTTTTGAAAGACCGTATTTCTGAGTCAATTTAGAATATCACTACGTATTTATAATCTTGGGACCATTACATAGACAAAATGCACGAGGTAAAAAACCATCTGCTATTTTCTAGCAAAGTAAGAAAAGCCCTTTAAAGAATTTCAGTGAAAAATACGGTAATAAAGGCAGTGCCAAGTGCATGCGCACCATGTGTCATTAATAGCGCCACACCTGATCACTGATTGCAAGTTCTTGCCAATAGAAAAGAAAGTACTTCAGATACCAAGGTTCTCGTAAATCTTGGTAACGCGTAGCATCTCTTGAAGCTCGTAAGCGATGGATCGGCTAATAGCCTTATCCATAAATTTTATCTCTCTTATTGCCTGTCTAGTCTTTCTTGATCTTTTTTATCCCTCGCTACTTCAAGAAAAAAAAATGCTTTATTGAATCACATATTGTTTCTAACTGCAGAAAATGAATGTTTATGCACATAACTATTCTTTCTTAAGTAAGTACGCTGAGAAGAAAATTGTTAAGACAATGTTTATTAAATATAAAAAATGAGGAGGAAAGTGATCTGTTTATTATTTTTATACTTTTTATGTGATAACAATTTTCAGTAATTCATAAGTACATTTTTTTACTTATAAGCATTATATTTTTTATACACATTCTTGTTAGGAGTTTTTATCATCCTATAAACTAAAGGATATTTAAAAGTAAATTATAGTTTATTGATTAGCTCAATGAGTTTCATTATATTTTTCATTAAAACTTGTATAAAGCATTTGGGAACATTAGCATATTTGAGAAAGGGTTACTTTATATTAAATATTTAATTTATGACGATTTTAGGACATTAACCAGTTGAGGCAGAATTTTTATTAAACATATTTTTTATCTTTTCTTCATTATTTTATTATAAATTAAATAAGTGAAAAATATCATATTTAACATTTTAATAATTTATGGTCATTAAATACAGAATGAAACGTCGGTGTCTTTTGCTGCATTAGAAAAAAAAATCTTCCTAGCACGGCATTATTTGCAGTTTTTGGATCTAAAAGAAACAGTAATTCATCATTGATATTTATTTAATGTTAAAAGGTTAACTGTAATATTATGCTTTCATAATTTTTGGGTTCTTAAGTAATAATTTGATAATTTTGAAAGCAATTGAGAATAATTCACGTATGTCTGAAATAAAGGTGTAATTAAATCGAGCATTTAAATTTGTGTTGTATTTTTTCTTTTATCATAATGTTTTTTTGTTTTGTTTTGTTATGTTGTATTTTTTCTTATGTCATAATATAATTCGAAATGTCTGATCTAAAAGTGAATGTACTCTTTTTTGCAAAAGTAAATAATCAATCTTCATGAAGTATTTTTATTAAGTTTTACTTGTTAGGGAGCACATTTTGATACTTTTTTTTTTAGTTTGCTTATAAAATTAAAGAGTAATTTTTCATCAATTTCTAATAACAAAAATTCTAAACAAAGACTAAATGTCACTTTAATTTCAAAATTTCAGGTAAAAGCACGAAATCGATTTTGCACAAAAATTTAATTATTCGCTATAAAATTCGAAAAGCACGTAGCGTAACTTATATAATTCGAAATAGAACAATTGAGTCCAATTAAAGATAAATTTCAGAAGGATTTAATGAATTATTTAAAGTCCACTTAAGAATAAGGATTTGCAATTCGTTATTTAATTTGGTACACTATTGATTATACACTCATAAAAACATCACTCTATATTGAAGAATTAAATATAAATTTGAGAAACATGTTTGACAATGTAATAAAATATATTTATAGACAAAAATCATATCTTAAAGATATAAAATAATTCAATTTATTTTATTATAATTTTTATATAGTAAAGAATAAATTAAGAAGTTATTGACATATTATTCTAGAAGATGCAAAACTAATTTCGTTAAAAAATTGCTTTTATCTATTTAATACACTATCAATTATATCAGTTATCAAGCTAACAGTTGTTAGTATTTCAGGAACTACTTCTAAAACAGCTGGCGACTGCATACTGCAAAGAAATTCCCAAAAATGTTTAGTAAAAAGTAACGGCATTCAGAGTGATAGGACTATTTACCTCAAAATCCATTTTAGCGTAAAATTTTATACCGTAACTTTTATAGTAATATTTATTGAATTAAGGTGACTCAGCAAATAATATTATAAAATATACGGTACACCAGATTTTTTTTCTTTACAGTTTACGGTAAGGAATGCTGGTACATTTCACAATTAAATCAATTTTTACTTACAAGTTTTATACCGTAACTTTTACAGTGTCATTTATTGAATTACCGTAATTTAATAAATATCAGTATAAAAGATCAGTGTATCAGATTTTTTTTGTTCCGTAAAATTTTATAGTAAAAATAAATTTCATGGTGATATATACAGTACACTAGATTTTTTTTTTACGGTAAAGAGGGCTGTCACATTTTACAATTAAATCCATTCTCACTTTCAAGTTTAATACCGTAATTTTTACAGTGTCATTTACTGAATTGCAGCAATTTAATAAATATCAGTTTAAAAGATCAGTGTATAAGATTTTTTTTCGTTAAGCAAAATTTTATAGTAAAACAAAATATGGTGATATGTACGAGCCAGGAGTTTTTTGAATTTTTTTTTTTGTATTTTTTTAGGTTTTTTCCTTACAGTTCAATACACATTTTGAACCATTCCCATATTAATTCGAAATTAAAATAAAATTTTACGCTTTGAAAGGCATTGATGAAGCGGTTGCCTTTCATGGACACTTATGCGTTAGAATTATTCCTTCGATGGAATCTGAAGCAATAAATCCGAGTCCATGATCTCGGACAAAACTAATGTGTTTCCCCATAAAGAGCAAGCACAGCACTTAGAAGCGCAGTTATGGCTATTGATTAACCCTTTCGCGACGCAAAGCGCGAAAGCGCGCTTACCGCTGAGGCCGGCAGTCTCTCTAGCGTGTGTCTCCCCAGGGCCGGAGGGTTTTTCGATGTTAAGCCTAATTCCATGAAATTACCGAAATATCAGCGCGTTGTTTAATATTGTTCTGTAGAGTATTTAAGTGACATATGCTTTATATATATTTCTATGGATACTTTATTTACTTAAGTTANTTCGTATTCAACGTTGTGAAAATGACAGTCTGTCAACTTGAACCTTGGGTTCCCAGACAAATTGCCGAATAGTTTACCCGTCCGCAGTTGCATTGCTAATCTTAATGAGATTTGAATAGCGTTTTTGGGTTCTTTCGTTCCGCTGTCATCTTCAGGAAGGATGTTGTAGTCGGCATTTAAAAAAAGGATGTTTTTTTGCGGATGTTCATTATAAAAGTTTTGAAATAAAGAGAATTAACGAGCCTAATTGTTGTGGCTTTTGAACTTATAGGAAATCTTTTAGAGGTATTGGTATTGGGCTAAAATTAGGAAAGAAAAATTAAAACATCGTTTAAAAGGTAGGTGAGGGAGGTGATTGTATTAATATTCCTGTGTATTTTGCAATTTAAGTTTTTTTCTTAACCGACAATGTAAAGTAGGGTTTTTTAATGCTATTCAAAAATCTGCACTCAAAAATTTAAATTTAATTGCTATTGAATTTTTTCTGTGTATTATGTTTTCCTTTTATTTAACACTAAGAACGTCAAGCGTATTTTTTAAGGAATTTCAAGACAGGACACGTGTGCTACTTAGAAGAGCTGGTATTGTACTGATGCAAAGCACATCGCTAACAGAGAGAAAAAAAAATTAAAAATTTATTTGTATACATAATAATTAAGCAAATTTTAAAAAAAATTTCATTAATTGTTAAAAACAGTCGTGGTAGCTCAAGAGAATGAGCTCTTGTCTCCCAATGAGGTGACTGGGTTGGAAACGCAGAGATGGCTGGTCGATACGAATTTCTCACCCGTCTGACAAAAGAATACAGTGTTGAAGTAAAATATCCTCAGTGGTAGACGGATCAGGAGTTAGAGTTTGTTGCCACAGGTCTAACAGTCGGAGGTTTTCGTGTTTTTCATCTCTATGTAGTGTAAATACGGGTTAGTTCAAAAAGTCCTCAACGAAGACAAATTTCTCCCAATGCCAGGGAATCCAGTACTTCCTTGGATGTTAAGTATTTTTTTTTATAGAATAAAAAAAAATACTTAAAACAATGTAAATCCTTTACTTTCATGTCACATTTTACAATGTCTATTTCTGTGAACTGACGCGGCTGGAAGGAAAGATCAGTGTCAGTCATTTAAGACTGACGTGGCATTAAAAATTAATAATTAGTTGGCAATTGTAATTAGTTAATGGCGAAATAGAAACATTCATGTAATTTTCAAATGATTAAATTTGCAATTTTTCGTGAATTATGTAAGAGGCATACCAATTTTTGTAAATATTAAAAAGGTTTTATATAACTATATTCTAACTATCGAAATAATTTTTCTCGCCTCATAGTCTTTTATGGAACGAAGAAATGCCACATTTTAGATAAGGAAGTTGACAATTCCCTAATATATAAATATTTGTATTTTTATTTTTTATTTTTTTTAATGGCGGGCACTTGGGGTTTGTCCCATTGGCCAAAGAAATGCCAGAACTTCTGCTCTCTTCTCGTTACACAGTGGGCACCTGTGGCGAAGCCACGGTGGAGGAGCAGCATCGCCCACGTCACACAACCACAAAGCAGGTTATAGGGCAGGTCACATTCACACAAACGGGAAAGGACGTAGAACAATAAGAGAGAGAGAAACATCCATGGCCCGAGCAGGATTCGAACCGGCCAGACACACAAACCACTCGGCCACCT
>NC_092215.1:37662063-37683489 GCF_043381705.1 Parasteatoda tepidariorum
AGCACATTACACAAGCACTGAAACTGCATTATATACTTTAACGGTAACATCAACAACAGCAACTTTTATCACAAAGTCCAACAAAGTTTATAAATCATTAGCAAGTAAACCTAGCAAGCTTAAGAGAATGTTAAATTTACGTATGCTAGTTAGAGGTTTACATTAATATGCATAAACAACTCTTTTGTACTGAGATTCATAAATCAAGAGTAGAAAGTGTCGTCAAACAGAGGATAAATTTACATATCCAAAAGGTATTTTATGACCATCTCTAAAACAAAGTAAATTTGAGCAGGTTTTTCTATACTTTCATTAACACTTCAAAAGTGAAGGTTGTTCTGATCATTGAATTTTCAACCTGAACAAAATGCTGCTTTTGAAAGCCAGGAGAAAGCTATAAAGAAAAAAAATTGAAATCATTGTTTACAATACCTGGAAATAAAAGTCTAAAAAATTCGATTTTTTGTTAAGGTTTTTGCCTATCTTTAATCAAGCCTTAAAGAAACAAGCTTTGCATATTCATACAAAGTTTTAAAAATAATTAATCAGTCAATAAAAAATTAAAATACAACGCTTGCCTTAAAATTGTCTGATATCTGGGATTGAAAATAAAAGATAAATTTAACAATTTCTTTCAGTTTGAAGTAATCAGTTATTGACCATTTAAATGCAGGATACTAACAACTAATCGGTAATCAAGTTCATTCCTTACATTTTGTTAATTTCCCACTGTCAGGGGTTCTAATTCTGCACAAATGCGTTTTTAATGTAACCTCATAAAAAAAGTCAAATAAGGTCTGGGTACCTTGGTGGCTATAGGGTTTATTATATTTTTTACTGGTGTGGTACAGTCGATTCATTTTTGGTTTTACGACTACAAGTGTTGTAATTAAAAAACACAATCGTTACATTTGCAAATAAATCAAAGTTTACCAAAATACTTTCAAACTTGCTAAAATACGTTAACATGAAAACTACACTTAAAATCCGAAAACAGAATATAAAATTAAAAGAGGCAGAATCATCTTTTCCTGCAGAATAAATATTATATCGTCAAGTGCTCCTGTTTATAACCCAAAGAGTTCAAGATTTTAAGTCTGAACTAAAAAACAATTAATTTTAGTTATCATCTGGTTGCAAGTAACGGTGAGTAGTTAGAATTTCTTCCAATATTTACGTTTGTTAAATATAAAATTACCATACTGAGCTGAAATATTAATAAATGAAAAATATCTGCGCACATCCATGAAAATGTTATCAATTTTCTTAAATGTTTCTCAAAATATATATTCTTTCAAAGCAATACGAAGCATATGTTATAGAGTTCTAGATTTAATTTCAAAATTAGGCCTCAGATCAATGCTTTAAATCTTATAAAAAATTAGCTCTTGTTTTTGTCTAGGGGTAACGAAGAGCAGTTAAAATTTCTTCATGGTTTCTTACACGTTATCAATTAGGTCAAATAACTAAGATGAAATGTTTATAAACCAAAGAAATCAGTGCAAATTTTAAATTTCTTTATCTTTCATTCGTGACAGAATATATTCAAAACATTCAATTAATGTATTCAATTTTTTTCAAAAGATATATTCTTGCAAAACAATACCAAACTGATATTAAATAGTTTAGAAAATAACGACAATCAAAGAACCAGAAGTAAAACTTAACTCACAAAGTAATTCAATTTAGTTAATCTTTATTGCTTATTTTAGTATCTTTCTTAAGATGTGTGAAAAAGTTCAACTTTCTTTCATTGTTTTTTTTTTTAATAAAAACTTAATCTTCACTTTTGCAAATAAATCCACGCTAAATGAAATAATTTTAAATTTTCAAGAATATGTAAACATGAAAACTAAACATAAATGCAGAAAACAAAAAGGTAAATTTAAAAAACCAGGTTCATCTTAAAGAAGCACTACAATTCTACAACGAATACTACACTTCTAACTAATACTCCATAAGATCATCAACGCTTTAAGTTTTAACGAAAAAAATTATCTTACATTATCGTCAAGGTGCTACAAAGAGTAGTTATGATTTCCTTTAATTTTCAGATATAATATCGATAAGATTAACTGGCAAATCTGAAATATTAACAAAACAAACGTATTATAGGATATTTTCAATTCCATAAAGTAATTTTTATTCAAATCATCTTTTTCAATATACTTATTCCTTCAAAGCAATATTAACTGATATTAAAAATTGTACCTTACCTGATTAACCTTAAATCATTTCATTTATTTTCTTTTTATTTGTTTTCAATTCATTCTTCAAACGTGAGAAAATAATTTAAATCCTTTTTATTGCTTTCAAAAAAGAAAACTCCAATCTTCACTTTAACGAATTAGTTCATGATGAGCGAGATAATTTGAAATTTTTCAAGTAAAGGCAGACATAAAAACTACACTTAAATTCGGAATGCAGAAAAGAAAATAGGAATTCGGAAAATTTAAAAAGACGGGATCATCTTTCAAAGGTACCTACCACAAAATCCAAATGAGTATTATACCTTTAAGTGCTTCAACTTATGGTCAACTTAGGATCATCTTTCAAAGGCACCACAAAATCAAAATGAGTATTATACCTCCAAGTGCTTCAACTTATGCTTCTAAGAGCTTCAAGGTTTTAAGTCTTAATATAAGGGGACTTAGTTTAAGTTATCTTCTGGGAGCAATTCAGAGTAGTTATGATTTCCTCTAAGTTTCATGTAAGTTTCATATAGCAATAAGGTTAACTAGCTAAAATATTACAAACCAAACACAGCTTAATTTCAATTCCTTAATCTAATTTTTATTGGAATATTCTTTTTGAATAGATCTATTATATTAAGGCAATAATAAACTGATATTAAACAGTTCATAAAGTAATGACCTTAACTCATCAAATCATTCATGTTATTCTATTTTATTTATTTTTAAATCTTTCCTCAAATGCGTGAAAATAATTTAAATCCTTTTTATTGTTTCTAAGAAAGAAAACCCTAATCTTCACTTCTGAAAATAAATCCACGCTAAGCGAAATAATTTGAAATTTTCAAGAATACGCAAACATGAAAACTACACTTAAATCCCGAAAACAGAAAGGAAAATTTAAAGAGACAGGATCATCTTTCAGAAGCTCCACAATATCAGAATGAGTATTATACCTCCAAGTGCTTCAACTTATGCTTCTAAGGAGCTTCAAGGTTTTAAGTCTTAATAGAAGGGGACTTAGTTTAAGTTATCTTCTGGGAGCAACGTAGAGTAGTTAGGATTACTTTTAAGTTTTGAATAAAGACGATTGTCGCAACTCATTCTAGGAAGAGTTGATGGTTGGGCGGATGTAAAAGGAGAATTACTCATTCAAACTTTCCACAGCGGGGAGCATTGTTATCTTTATTTTCAAATACAAACAATAGCTGAACTTTAGCACATTACACAAGCACTGATCTCTCTTTAACATTGAGTATTGTTTAGCACAAATGGAATCCATGTTCGTTAGATTTCAATAGAAATCTTGTAATTGTATAGCAATATATGATTTTTTTTTCTTTTATTACGAATTGGAGTAAAATTCATATTGGTGTTTTGAATACGTACATCAAGACTACCTTTTCAAAGGATAGATATATAAAATAATATAATTCCTAATAGTTATTGGAATTTTTTTTTATGCTTATATTCGAGAACAGTTATTTGTTAATAAATATCACTATCGCAAAATATATAAATCTCAGGTATGTTTTGATATTTCAAAATTGCGCATTGCATTATTTAAGAAAATTTTATTTTTACATAAACAAGTAAAGTTTTTAATGAAATTTCTAGATTTAATTTTGTAAAATCGTGATATACCATTGGCGAAAAAGTAATCACCAGCATGTTTTTTAAAGATTTTTTTTTTCTTATAAATGTTGTTGTAATATTTGGAAATGAGTACTAGAACATGCTCAACAATTACTATAATCATACTGGAACATGCATAACACATATTTGGTAAAAAGTATCATTAACACAAACACTTAATATACTTAATTAAATTTTAGATATATACTTGAATTTTAAATTTGCTTTGGTATTTTAAAATCAAGCATTACATAATTTTAAAAAAATTAATTCGACGTAAATAGTGAAGTTTTTAAGGATAATTTGAGATTTCATTTGATAAAATCGTAATGCACAGTAAGTGAAAAAATAGCACGCATATACTTTTTAACAATTGGTCGGTTTACCATTCTTACAATTGTAAATATCTGGAAAAATTTACTAGAATATGCAAAAAAGTTTAATACGCCCAGCTCGTACTAACCACATTTCTGGCGTAAAATACCTTCCATAGTAATGGGCTAGAATCTCTTTCCGCCCGGTTAACCAGGGGAGGGTTTCATGATTTTCCTCTCCATGTAACGCAGAAGGGGGTTAATTTCATCTATATGTCCTCCATGATGGCTAGTTTGTCCCAGTGCTTTACCAAGGATTTCACACGTCATCTAAGTTGGATTCAAAATTACAAGGCTACGGAGGTGATCATTGTTGGTCTCAAACTCAAAATTGGATCCGAAGTTCAACGACAGTTATAAAATAAAATATAACTGTACTGAAACATGCATAATTTGCGCAGAAAAGCTCTTTTTAAAGATTTATAAGTCTTGTTTGAATAGAAACATAACTTTAACTTTTCTTTCACTACAACTTCTGAAATTAATCCTCAGAAAGGGTCAGATATGAAACTAGGGCTGGAGCATTTTTTTTAATATAAATCTATACTAACGCATTTTATTTTTATTTTTACTACGTATTGAATATTTAAATACACAGAAATGTTGAAATCTTTTTTCAATATTAATCTTCGAGTAACTAGGAATTTTTTATTGTTAAATAATTTTTTTTAACTATAAAGTTAGATTCCTCTATCTGCAATATAAAATTTACAAAGTATCGATATTGCTATTTTAATTCTGGAAATTATTTGTGAATAGTTGCAAAAAGGATTTTTAAATGCGCAAAACTATTGAAAATTTAATTAAAAAAATAGTTAAAATAAATTTTAAAAAATCATAAATTTATCACTCGGTATTGCTGAAAAACAAATCAGCGCTTTCAAGAATCTAATACATTGAAACGCATCTGTCCATCATCACCAAAAACTTAATGCTTATGCTCAAAATTTTACTTGATATAATTTAATTCAGCCATATGATTACAGCGAATCATTAAGTTAGACGCTTTTGTTTCGCTGAAGCTAAAGACTTCAACCAAAACAAAAATAATTTCTAATGAGTCATTTTTACTAGTACTTAAATAATTACATAGACAGTAATGTTGCTAACAATTCTCAGCATTTTGATTCTTTGAATAAATAAGAATTTTCCTATTGTTTAAAAATATTTCTATACGTATTTATAAATTAAATCCCTGTTTATGTAATGCAAAGTTAAGTAAAAGCATGCTTGATTTGCAATACTCTTATAATATTGATTGAAAAAATTAAAATGAAGTTAATAAATTTTACTGGAATATAATAATTTCTTCTACTTCTTTTAACGCAAAAAATTTATATTTTAATAAAAATAAAATATTTTTGATGTTATTTTTTACAGTTTTGATTATTATCTTACATTACTATTTTATTTTCTGTCTGTTTTTTTTTAACTTTCTTTAATGATTTTAAAGTGTAATACAACTGATAATACAACATTTTTGAAAGTCCTTCTAATGAAAAAGATCATTGTAATAAAACAAAGGTGGATTAAGGAAAAATCCATAACTTTAGTTTTTCTACATTTAAAAAATCTAATGCTATTCTGTATAAAAAATTAATTCAATTTTTCTCACTTAAAATGGGATTTCACAACAAAAGAAAATGGATCTTTGAAAAAAAATCTGAAATTTTCCTTAAAACTTACATAGTTTGAAAATGAAAAAATAAAATTATTTTGTATTTATGAAGCATCAGATGAATAAATAATATTCGGTACAATCTGAATTACAAATCTGAAATTAGTTTTGTTCAGAAAGCTACAGATTCTTTCAAAATGATATTTTTTGTTTAGTTAATTTTTGTCTGAATGTAAAATTTTATTAAAAAAGTAATAACTAATAAAAAACGTATACGTTTATGTACTATGTATGCCTGACTATCAATGCTCAATGAAGTATACACTTGCTTACTTCATTGAAGAACACATTTAAGACAAAAGCATATGATACTAATGAATCGCATCCTCAACTGAAATGTATGATCACTTTCTCTTCACCACTCCCTACGTTGCGGAGAAGTGGGGACAGTATTAACTGGAGTAAATTAAAAAAAAAAAGAAAAAGAAGTTAGAGGAATATTTAAAATTGCTTAAAAACTGTAGCTTGTAGAGAGAAACTGATTACAGATTTGAAATCAGCTTCGCAAAAATATCTACGACACGTTCAAAAGTCCCATGCAACATAAAAAAAATTTCCCTCTGTATTATTAGCATAAAATTAAAAACTAAAATGATCCACTGATCTCTTAACTAAAACCGAAATTTGTTTATAACTTCCGAAAATAAATTTTATATTTGTTTTTATTTTAGAATTTTTATTTTTTTTTGTATATATATAAATCTTGCATATACATAACAAAAATAGCATTTATAATAACACTTTTTAATGTCAAGCCATTCTACAGTATTTTTTTAAAACTNCTACTGAAAAAGATCATTGTAATAAAACAAAGCTGGATTAAGGAAAAATCTATAACTTTAGTTTTTCTACATTTAAAAAATCTAATGCTATTCTGTATAAAAAATTAATTAAATTTTTCTCACTTAAAATAGGATTTCACAACATTCAGAAAATGAATCTTTGAAAAAAATCTGAAATATTCCTTAAAACTTACATAGTTTAAAAATGAAAAAATAAAATTATTTTGTATTTATGAAGCATCATATGAATAAATAATATTAGGTACAATTTGAAATTAGTTTTGTTCAGAAAGCTACAAATTTTTTCAAAATAATGTTTTTTGTTTAGTTAATTTTTGTCTGAATGTAAAATTTTATTAAAAAAATAATAACTAATAAAAAACGCATGTGTTTATGTACTATGTATGCATGACTCTCAATGCTCAATGAAGTATACACTTGTTTACTTCATTGAAAATAACATTTAAGACAAAAACATATGATATTAATGTATCGCATCCTCAACTGAAATGTATGATCGCCTTCTCTCCACCACTCCCTACGTTGCAGAGAAGTGGGGACTGTATTAACTCGTGTGAATTAAAAAAAGGAAAAAGAAGTTAGAAGAATGCTTAAAATTGCATAAAAACTATAGCTTTTAGAGAGAAACTGATTACAGATTTGAAATCAGCGTCGCGAAAATATCTATGATCCGTTCAAAGTCCCATGCAACATCAAAAAAAAATGCTCCTCTGTGTTATTAGAACAAAATTAAAAACTAAAATTATCCACTAATCACTTATCTAAAACCCACATTTGTTTAGAACCTCTGAACATAAATTTTATATTTGTTTTTGTCTTAGATTTTTTTTTATTTATAAATCTTGCATATATATAACAAATATAGCATTTATAGAAACACTTCTTGATGTCATGCCATTCAACAGTACTTTTTTAAAACTATTTTACGTTAACTATCCTCAACTAACTATATATAAACTATATAAACAACTCGCTATTTTAAGAGCTACGTGTGGCTGATTGATTTCCAGCTATATATCAATTTCAGATTATCTGTAAAAAGTCGAATCAAAGGAAGAAAATAACACGATCATTACCCGCTGAACAACTTTTTAAACCTTGTGAGGTCTAATGTTATCAGGATGCGGAATATCGATGAGAATTCAAACATTGTAAACGTGATTTATGATTCGAAAGCATCAGAACGAAGTTTTCGAGTAAAAGCTTACATCAGTTCTTTGCTTTATTTTTCCTTTGGTCTATTCTGAATCCTATTAAGGAATCGATCGAAAATCTTCCCCATACCTTCTTTCTCTTCCTCTCCAGCATTCTAAACACAATTTTTTTATACACCCTCCTTTACAATATAAATGATTTTGGTGGGTGAGCTATACTCTTTCTTTAGAATCATTATTTGTAAACAATTTTGTACACGGTGTTTAACACCGATTACACACCAGACTATTAACATTAATCACTGCGAAACACATTGGAAATATTTATAGCAAGAAGATTATTCGGGCACAGTTTAATGGAAGTTAGAGTAATTTCACGTCTCACGTAAGTTTCTTAATCAGTTTGTTTTCCTTTTGTTATAACACATTTGGTTTAATCGTAAAGAAAAAAATTGAACTAATTGGGGATTTTAAGTGATTATTGCAGTGAAAGAAGGGATATTTCCTTTATTAGAGACAAGCATAAACTTTGTTAGTTTAAGAAGATTTTTTGTGTTCTAATATAATGTCAAAAGAGGACATAATTAAAAATTTTCAAATTATGAGGAGGAAATAAAAAAACTTTGTTTACAAGGTTTTCAGTATTTAAGTATTTCAGTACTTAAGTATTCAGTATTTCTTGTAAACAAAGTTGAGCATTGAGAGTCGGGCATAAGCATAAAATTTCAGTGCAACAAAATAGAGTTACTTTTGAAATAATGATTGGATCTTTTATGTTATATTAGACAATCTTATTGAATTTAAATGTGCAAAAATATTAGTGCAGATAAATATTTACACAGTTACAGAAAAATATTTACACAGCTTTTAATTTCATTTTGTTTATTTTATTATTACGCATGCATGTGCAGGCAAGATGAAGAACAGATAGCAGAAATTAGAGAAAAGCAACTCAAAGATATATCCATGGTTACGGCAGTATACAAACTCGCTGCATCAACGCTATAAAACGTTTTGCTGTTGGCTCTAGTTGCCAATTTCCATAAATTTTCCATAAAAATTTTTTTATGTATATTTTTGATTGCTGTTGTTGTTAATTTACGTCGCACTAGAGCTGCACAATGGGCTATTGGCGACGGACTGGGAAACATCCCGGAGGATGATCCGAAGACATGCCATCACAATTTTGATCCTCTGCGGAGGGGAATGTATATTTTTGAAGTGGTAGCAAAATTATTGATGTTCCGTTAAATTTGCAGAAAGTATAATTTTAGTATAACTACTTCATATAAATATATTAAATATACATATAGAGGCATGATTATCATATGATATCGATCTTTTAGGCTCTGAAAAAATAGAATAATAGTTTCCATCTTATATTGTATTTTAATCGCCTTTGAAAAGATTAAAAAACGCAACTTTAAATCACAGCACCAGAAAAAAAAAATTCTTTTTTTGAATAAGCAATTATTTATTTCCTGCAAATTTAGAGACGAGAACTTGAGGTGCCTGAAATAAGTACAATCATCAAAGGTGGTGCAATTGTCACAAAAGTTGACTTAAGAAACCGTATGAATGTTCATTGAAGTTATTTTGTTATATCTCCGAAACTATTTCAGGTGCTGAAATAGCTTTTCCCGCAGTTATGAAAAAAATGTTTTTTAAAAGATAATTCTGTGCAATAAATATCTATTTATAGTTATTATTATCCGGATTAATGATGAGAATTTGAAAGATCTAATTTTCAGACAACTAAATTAAAAGAATCTAAATTTTGAAAGAAATCATTGGTTGCAAAATTGAGTTAAAAAAACAATTCAAAAAGTTTCATTCTTAAATTTTTATATTTCATGAACACTTTAAGCAGTTAAAAACTGATTATACGCTTTGCAGTGATGAGAAAAAATGCTGTTAACATCTGTTTAAACTTCGAAGGAAAAAAGCGCGGTCAATTTGTCCAAATCTAGATATTTCATTTTTTTTAATTTAAGAAATCTAACTTGATTTTTTTCTGAGAACTTTATTAGGAAACTGTCTTTCATAATTTTATATTCTCAGGAAATTATGTTGAGTGTAAAAATTAAAAAAAAAATAATATTTTTAATAAAATATTATCTGATAGAATATTCCAATTTACAAAGCCGTGATCTTCATGGTCTAAAGAGCCCGATTTCTAATTTGTGCAGAGATAATGAAATTTATGAAATCTCAAATTATAGGGAAGTAGCTGCAATCTGGAAAACATTTTCCAAATAGTCTATACAGCAGAGTGGTCAAAGTTTTGACCCGTTAAGACCGAGAACGCAGGATGGTGAGGGTTAGATATTTACCTAAAAGTGTTAATTTATACATTTTAACAGAGTAAAAACTTTCTTATTTAAAAGTTTGCAGTTTAGTATTAAAAATATCCATTACAAACATAAAATTAGATATTTAATTAAATATTCTGCTGTGCATGGGTTATCTTTATTTCTTAGAATAACGTTCATAACAAAATTAGTAAATTTCTTAGCACATTTTACGTTTTGAGCTATTTGTGGAAGAGAAAATTAGTACTTTCAAATTGTATCAGATATTAAAGGATTGTTAGAATTGTTAGATGATAATTAGGATTGTCAGATGATAAAGGAGTGTTAATTTCCCATTTTGCATATTTTTCTGTATCTCAGGTAATAAATCATCAAGTCTTTGCACACAAGTATATGCAGGAGACACCAGTATATGCGTGTTAATCCAAAGCTTTGACCACTAAGCAGGAGAATGGTCAAATCTTTGACCTGTTAAGACTAAGAACAAAATATGGTGCGTGTTAGATATTAACCCAAAAGTGGTAATTTATACATTTTAACTCATTAAAAATTTTCTTATCTAAAAGCTAGCATTTTAATATTAAAAATATCCATTACAAACATAAAATTAGATCTTTAATAATACATTTTAGTGTACATAAATTATCTTTATTTCTTAAAATAACGTTCATAACAAAATTAATAATTTTCTTAGCACATTTTACGTTTTGAGCTATCTATAGAAGAGAAAATTAGTACTTTCAAATCGCATCAGATGTTGAAGGATTGTTAAGATCGTTAGATGATAATTAGGATTGTTTGATGATAATTAGGATTGTTTGATGATAATTAGGATTGTTTAATGATAATTAGGATTGTTTGATAATTAGGATTGTTTGATGATAATTAGGATTGTTTGATGATAATTAGGATTGTTTGATGATAATTAGGAATTCTAGATGATAAAGAAGTGTTAATTTCACTTTTTGCATATTTTGCTGTATCTCAGAAGATAAATCATTTAGTCCTTTCACACAATTATAAAATTGGTTAATCCAAAAAAGCAAAAAATATATGTAAAAATATCTAAGTATATTTTTTCCATCATTATTTATATTTTTTATTATTAGATTTACTAATACTCAGGAAGAGGTATAATTTAAGGTATTGAAATTTCTATATCATTTTATTTTACGTAATTTTAAATTACGAATTACAGAAATTGAAGGAATTTGGTCATAGTTCCTGATTTTTAAATTTCCTCATCCTTAAGGCAGTAGAACGTAAAGAGTGAAATTTGCATTGAGGAATACAAACTTTTGAAAACTATCTTAACCAGATGATTGGCATCATATTTTGTTACCAGCTACCCGCTATATTTCGTGTGTCATAAATTCAAATCATTGAATAAAGCTTTGTTTATGCCAAAAAAAGTATATTTTTGTGTCGGATTTAGTATAAAAAAATTGACATGTGCTGGTAAAATATATTCTCGGTTTAGTTCTCGAATCATTGTGCTTGCCTGTTCGTGACTTAAAATAGACAAAAATATATTAAGGTGCTCTTATATTTATTTTGCGCAATGTAAAATTTAAGCTGTTTGTGTAAATTGGCATGGGGTGGAAGTGTGATCAGAGAAATAAAATTTTATTGCTTTGTGACCTAGTTAAAAAAAATGACCCCAAATGTTCCCGGATGTGCAGCAAGCGGAGAAAGTGTATATGTCAATTTCATACTTAATGTTTCATTTTGTGTCATGATCGAAGCATAACTGATAAGAAATACACTGCATTAGTACAATTATTATCTAATTCTTATGATTTTCTTAGCTATTTTAATTATTCCAAAAAAATTTGAAATTATACATTGACCTTTCTAGAAAATGTTCATTGCATTATATTTTGCATAAAACTATTTTTTGTAACATATATGCAGGTACTTGATCTATACTAATTCGGTGATGATTTAAAATCTGAAATTAATTTTGTGAGGAAAATTGCAGTGTTTTATAAATTGTGCATTTACTTCTTTTCTATTTTTTTTACTATTATTCAGCATAAATGTACAAGTTTAAAAAGAAAACTATAGGTGTTATGCTTACATATAAACTTGTCTGATCCTTTGAAAATAACGCTAAAAAAATAACACTGTAAATAAAAGACAAAAAAGCATGTTTCAATAACGTATCGCATCATAAACTTAAATGTATTATCACCATCTTCCTTCTCTCCAGTATTAATTATCGTTTTTCACCTACCATAATTTACGCAGCATAGAAGTGTTAGTATTAGCTCGAGTGAATTGTAAACAAAATCTTGTAAACAAAATTATTAAATTCCATTAAAAATGTAGCTTTCTTATGGATTTTTCATTGAATTGAAGAGCAGTTTGTAGAACACAGGAATTGACAAAGGAGTTAATATCTTTAATTTCAATAAAAAAGTAATGCGATTCTTATAACCGGAGTTTAAATCAATCAATAGCACTAGAAATAAGGAAATTAGAGAAGAGAAAAACAATATAAAGAGAGTATAGTTTTGTTAGAGATGGACGAATGAGCTTGTTGGGAAACAAAATCATGGGAATTTTTAAAAGTATGGACATTGTTAGAAGTTCGTGGTAAGATAATACGAGCTAGATAGCGATCTGATTTATAGCAAGAGGTATCTACGTTAAATACTATAAATCTTATAGCAAGTTGATGTTTGTGAACTTTAGGGAGGGCAAAAAAAGGAGCACAATTTTGAATGGAAGGAATGGCATTACGTTTAGAGCAATCTGAGAGAGTACAAGATCTTTTTATGTCATTCTTAGTATCAGTACAATGAGAAAGGAGTAGGGTCCGACTTAAAAATTGTGCCCGGGCCACAGGTTATCATACTCTCAAACATGATTATAGTTCTAAATTTGCTGAGAATAGCAGTCTACGTATCTTTATCTGCTTTGGTAAAGTATATGTCAGATCGAGAATTAGATTAATCAATAGCTTGTTTTTGAGGGTAGGTGCGATTAGATTTATTCCAGTGTTTATTTGAAAACGTAGGAGGAGAAACTATAAGCCGTAGAGCATTAATTTAACCAGGAGAAACTTAACTGCTTGGATATTGACTCTCATGGGGCAAAAATTGTGAAAAAACAGCTAAATTTAAGCATAAATTAAGGACCTTTTCTTGTGACTTTTCAAGATTAATAGGAAATGAATTAGCAAAAGAATGTTTTTGTTAATAGCTGACAATATAGTGTGATTGTTTATTGAAAGAATTGTGATTAATACATATTTGGCTAAGTTTTTCCCTATGTTTACAGGAAGAAAAGTCGACGTAAGCATAGTTTTGATTTTTCCAAATGCAAAATAGAGCAAAGGACTTAGCAAGGAGCAAATGAGGATTAAACAACCTCATCTCCCAATACCAGATAAACATTTAGGAGTATCTTGAATAACAGCACGTAGAATACTCATTTCACACACGTTAATAACTTAATTTACGCAGTGAAAATTATTGATACTAAATTTGATTTTAATAAACTTATATATGGCAGATAAATGCTTGCATTTAATAAAAAAATTATTAAAAAAACACGATCGTTGGGCACGTAAGCGTATAAAAATTTTGATATTGAAACGATTCTCAACTTAATAGAGAAAGAAAAACAAAAAAGAATGATATATCAGAAAGAAAAAAATAATATTTAAAAGCACAGCAAACAACTCCTAAGAAAACAGAAACGTGAACCGAGAGTATTAAAAACTTGCGAAAAGCAGAAATGGAACGACTAACTTGAAGATCGCGTGAACAACTTTGGGAGGAAACCCAATATAGACGAAATGCTAAATAAATAATCCCGAGAAACTAAAGCGGTAAGATATTACCTGATTAAAAAACTTCATTGGCTTCAAAAATGCAGGTGGAACTAAAAGTTCATGAAGGTTTTTTATTCAAGTGGACTTCATTCATGGACTTTTAGTTCCACCTGCATTCGTTCATTATTAAAAATAAATAAATGTTTTTAAATTTGTTGGGTTATAAATGTTATTACTTGATTGAAAAACTTCATTGGCTTCAAAAATGCTGGTGGAACTAAAAGTCCATGAAGGATTTTTATTCAAGTGGACTTCATTCATGGACTTTTAGTTCCACCTGCATTTTTGAAGCCAATGAAGTTTTTCAATGAAGTAATAACATTTATAACCCATCAAATTTAAAAACATTTATTTATTTTTAATAATGAACGAATGTTTGCCATTTATGAAAATGAAAGTAAAGCATAAATTTACTTGATTTGCAGTCTTTCGTACTAAAAGTATACCAAAACATTATTTCTACATAATTTAAAAATGAAATGATTCAAATTATTATTTAAACTGTATTCAATATCAATTATCTTACTCGCATAAGCAACAGCTATTTTTACTATTGATTTTCCTAAACGTTTTGGAATAAAAGTAAACATCCCTTTGTTTCTGTAACAATAAATTAGTAAACCAAAGAATAAAGAATGTTCATTACTAAAGGTAAACTTAATGTTATTTTGTGTGAACAATTGAATTTAAAAGTGCTACTAAAAATTAAGTGTTGTAATAAAATACATCCATTTTATCTTTATAATCCACAAAAAATCCTTTTTCTTTATATATATACACACATACTTCATAATACAACATGCAATGATTGTTTACATAAGAGAATTTAAATTGATTTTACAATGTACTTTATTATTTTATTATTTATCAAAAAAAGGAGCTGGACTCCCTAAGGACTTGTATTATAGTGGTCTATTTTTGTAAGATATTTTCTTTCATTCTTTTGTATTGTTTTCGTTTAAATTTTGAAAGAGATAAAAAATATTTACGATTCCTTATTTACTAATATGTATATAAATATATATATTGCGCTCGCCATTTGATTTCCAGAATCTCTTTAAAAGCATATTTGTTTATCAAATAAAATATATTCTTTTCAATTATTACAATGTTTAAAAAAATATCCTAAATTTAGAATTTAATTACTAGAAAATTCCAATTAATCTGTGCCATTTTAATAATTATATTTATAATAGAATTTTTTTTATTGAAACAGATGGAATACCACAAGGAACTAATTTCAGGAGCTATCAAAGAGTCACAAGGAACTAACTCATTTTTACACTATTGAAAAAAAATTATGCACATTATATCAAATTTGCTATTAGCTTTATTGATGATTTAATTATATTTAAATTTCACAATTAAGCAATTTTGTTAAAAAATTTTTACCCCAAAGAATTAATATTTTTTCGTAATTCTGACGATAATATTAACTTTTCTTTTTGGATTTAATTACTAAATATAAAATATCTGCATTGCTAACATATACGATAAAAGGATTAATTTTAAGTTTAATATAAATAAGCTAATTGCATTAATTTCCAATGTTACTAAAAACAGTTATTTAAATAATATTTTTAATTAAATAAATATAATTGAAGGAAATTGTTGTGATATTAAAAAACAAATAGTTATTAAAATTTATTAAAATTAACCACTATTCAACAAAAGAAATAAAATTCTATGCGAAATCATTGTGTAAATTGCGTATTATAATTAGTAGCAGAATATGTTTTTTAAAATTACATGTAGTTATTTAGATCACTATTTTTGCCCAATGCTAATCTCCCATTAGGATAAATCAATTACAAAACTACTATCAAATTAGATCCATGCTTAATTATAAATAGTGTTAACAACAACTTTCTTTGATATTCAATTTAATAATTAATATCGTCAAGTAAATGCTGATAATTTCTATACAAATTACAGAGTCAAAATGTTTTATTTAAATCTCGACATTTTTATTATTATAAAATTTGAGTAACCTAGTGTAATACATTATTGCCTTGCTCAAATCCAATTTTCAACCCAATCCAAGGTAACGGACAAATAAAATTTAGCTCTTAAGTTTTAGTTTTTATTTATTGTTACTAAATTAATAAAACTTCTTGTTTTGTTTTCGAAATCGCTTGCTATTAGCATTTTATCTAAAATTAGTTTTCTTTACAAAACTAAATATTCATGGAAGGTTTTCAAATATTATTGTATACTTCTTGTATGTCCCCGTAGTATAAAAAAATTTAAATAAATAAAAAAAATGAAATATATTTCCCTGATACCTAAATACAAGCGATATTGAAACATTCGAATTTCCAATAGCTATAAAAAGTAACGAAGCACTAAAAATTCGGGAGGAAATTTTACATAATATAGTGTATTAAGCACATAATATGGATTGTGATATTCTCCATGCAGTTGTGTGACAGTTGGAGGCCGTATTTATGAGGCTCAAGAATACTTCATAATTTTTGGTGCATTAAGAGTATCTTGAATTTTCATAGTTGACACACACAGAAATTAATATTTTAACCTAAAGTTCCTTTACATTTTTTTTCTTACTCCACATCTCCACATTCAGCAAGTAATATTTTTAAACTTGAAAAAAACTGAAATTAATATTATTTAATAATAACATTTTTTTTTTATTTAATTTTACTAAATCATTTTTTTTTATCTTCGAAAGTGTTTGCTATTAACATTTTGTCAGAAATTATAGTTTGCTTTAAAAACATCTTGAAAAATTTAAAAATGTTTTTTGTATACTTTTAGAATGATCCCAGAGTATTAATAAACTGTATATCGCTACAAATATGTATCTTGACTTTTTTATACGATATATGATCTTTTCAACAAAAACTAATATTAAAGCATCCACATTTGGAAAAGCTTTAAAAGTGATGAATCTGAAATTCGTGATGAAATTTTACCAAATCAGTGTAGCAAAGACTTAATACGGATTCTGATATTACCCTAAGTCAGTGAGTACGACATCAAAGTACTCAAAAACCAAAAATGCAAATATAAAAAATGCGTACACAAAATTTAAGATTTTAGCCTAAAGATCCCGTATTTTTTTCCCTGCTCCATATCTTCACACTCAACAATAAATTTTAAATTTTTTAAACTTTAAAATGACTTAAAATAGTATTATTTAGTCGTAGCATGTTTTTTATTTACTTTTACTAAATCATTTAAACTTTTTGCCTTCGAAAGTGTTCAATTATAATATTTTAGCAAAAATTAGTCTGATTTAGAAAAATTTTTTTTAAAAAATCCCAACTTTTTTGTACACTTTCAGAATGGTCCCAGAGTTTGAAAAAAAGCTGTAAATATAATCTCAACAAATATGTATCCAGAATTCCTTAAACGATCTAAATTCTTTCAAAGAATAATTCTAAATTCTTTCAGAGTAGAACTGAAACATCCGCATTTCCCAAAGTTTTAAAAAGTGACGAAGCAGAAATTCGTGATGAAATTTTACTGAATCAGTGTATCAAGGACATAATAAGGATTCTGATATTACCTAAGTCATTGAGTAAGACATCAAAACACTCAAAAATCTAAAATATAAACATAAAAAATACACTTCGAAAGGAAGAAGATGGTTTTTTCAATAAATCGAATCCCAAGTCAATTGAGACTATCTCTAATACCCTTTGTTATAGACATCTCGATACAGTTGTGTGAAAGTTGGACGCCGTATATATGAGGTCCAGTAGCTAAAGTCAGAGCGCAGATGGTAGAAGTAAAACTGACGGCCCATGGAGTAGAAAAAATTGTTCGAAGAAATGGAGCATAGAAAACAAACAGAGATTAAAGCAGTGAAAAGAAAAGACAAAAAACCAGGACATTTGAAGGCAAGTAAACTCTTTAACGTCCCTAGTGTATCCTAGGGCTAGAAAGAAGTGCAAATAAAAAATGCTCTTGAGACTACAGCAATCCGATAAAGAAGGAAATGAGTCTAAAGAAATGTCTGTTCAAGAAATTGCGAACTTTCTCGTACAATGCTTCTTTACATTTAGTTAACGCCCCTGTCTTTTGCATTTTAGAAATAAACTTGATCGATGTGTCAGGAACAGTTGGATTTTTTTATTGGAATTCGAAATTTTGAGAAACGATCGTCTCTCTACTTAGTTTCCTACTCGTTACCTCAATTTAAACTTTGAACTTCCTCGTTGTGAAGAAACTATGAAGATATAAATAAAAGAGAAATTTGGAAAGAATAATTGAGATTTATTAACTGTGCGTGAGCTGCAAGCACATATAACTCATAATATAAGATAATAAGGCATGGAAAGCAAAAAAGGAATAAGAAACAAGCAAAAAAAAAAAATCTTTCAAAGATTTTCAAAAAATTTTGAATAAAAATGTTAAATATTAATAAAACTAAACTTTAAAAAAAAATTTATTAAAAAATAACAAAATTTACAAAAAAAAGATATTCCTTTTTTTAACCCACACATATATACCCTCCAAACCTAACCAATGCAAAATAAATTAACAGAATTTTGTGCGTAGTACCAAAATTGAAGCTGATTCGTTACCATCAAGTAATATAATGTCTCTCTTTCTGTATATATATATATTTATATATATATTCTTTTTTTTAATGGCGGGCACTTAGAACTATTGTCCATTGGCCACAGAAAGTGCCAGAGCTGCTAACTTTCTTTTCGTTACCCTATAGGCACCTGNAGGGTTATTCGAAAAATACGCATGTAAAAAAATACTGAAGAAATAGTACGGGAAATATAAGACTATGTAATATATTTATGTGGCCACGTAATAGATTATGCATATATTTCTTCGGTGACGTCTCGTTTCGTAAACTCTGATTCAAAATTTGTTTGTCCAAATGTCGAAACGAAAAGTATTTATTAAGTTAGAGATGTCACCTGCACAAATTTTTTAAATTATTGTAATTTGTTTTATTGTCTAAAAAATGAGCTAACTGTAAAGTATATTTGTATCTATATTAGAACAAGAGATGAGACTTTATTTCGATGTTATCTTTTACTGAATACTGATGTTTTAAATGTTTTTTCCATATTTTTCTACTGTTATTCAACTAAAATGTATCTCAAGAATTAAGAAGTTAACTCCATTAAAGTTTTTCAGTATAGCTTCATTGTATACTTTTACCTAAAAATAGTTTAAAAAAATAAAGTTTAGGAATTAGAAAATTGAATTTTTTTTTTATTGGTAATAAGAAAAAACATGAAAAGTTTTCATGCATGAAAACATGAAGTTTGGATTTACTAAAATGAATCAAAATTGTTGTTACAGCAATTTATCATTCGTTACATCAAAAATTAAAAATGTATGTATATATATATATATATATATAATTACGTAATTAAGCAACTCCGAAATTCAAGTATATTTTTGAAATCTACTTTCAGCAGCTTTTGCGGTTGCTCAATTTATTATATAGACAAAAAAGTAATATTAATAGCGACCACTCTCGTAAAAGATGATATAAAAGCTAATAAATCTGACCGTAAGCTTTACGGCAGCTAAATATTTCACTCTTGAGTGCAGAGAAGCAACCAATCAATTTGAAGATAGTGTCTTTAAGTTGTTACTAACAATACGCTCTTAATCTTTTCCAGTCTGTTGTTTTAATTATTCGTTTAACTCAAAGTAGAGTTTTGAAAGAATAAAATGTTTATTTATTTTCTCAGTTTTTATATAGGTGTTATTATAATGAATTCATTATTATTGGGCTATATAAATTTTTACTATATGTTAGGGCTCTGATTCCCCCCCGCAGGTATCACTGACCCCTGATATGAAGTTCTGTGAGTTCCAGTCACTGGAAAATGTGCATTTGTAAGTGAAGATAAAGTTAGATGCATTTAAGATAGAAGTGTCTGGAGGGGAGAAAATAGATTTAGATCCTAATAGGAAGAATTGAAGTTGCGCTTTTTATTTTATATGTGCACTTGTTCCAATGTATTGATAGAAAAAATGCAATAAAAGCAAGCATATGTACAACAGATAAATGGTTCAGCCTGTTAATATACTAACCTGTTCATATTAATATAAAAAACTGCACGCACATCCAAGCTATATATACCTAATAAATCGCCTTAAAATCGATAGCTCATAGTAAACCCTTTTAATTCGTTTTATTTTCGAATATCGTCACAAAATTTTAAGAAAAATTCCAAAAATTTTCAATTTGTATTGTTTTAGAAGAAAAGAAAAAATCTAAATTAAAGTATTATTTTTTTTTACAATAAGGAATGAGTCTATTATTTATTTTCGTACTAACAAAAATTCTGTAATTAATGTTAATTTAAGTAATTCTTATTATATAAATAGTTGTTAAATTATTATATGTATTGCTCTGACTTGAAGTTAATAAAATCTCCATCAAACAAATTATTCCAAATTTTGTATGGAAGATGTGTTTTTTTCATTTTTATTTTTTAATTATTTGATATCTGTTGTGCTGGAGAAAATCAAGTGGTTCGACAATGCCTAATAAATTACGCTTTTTTGGTTCAAACAAAAACTGATAACGGTGAGCATCCTCCTAGCATATCCTCCTGATCAAAAGCGTTGTGCAACATTATGAATTAGTTCCTTGCGCTTCCTTATTGGCACAGACAATTATATTGGCTTTTACCTTTTATACTGGCATAGTGACGTCAGAATAAACATTGTCTACATCAGTCAATCTTCAAAGTCATGATTATTGCAATCATTGCAGATTTACCCATTACCAAAAATTGCCACAGTGTCACCGTTTTGAGTACAATATTGTTATTGGTTATCACGCTGTGATAAAAACTCTGATAATATTTATCGCACTTTATAGTAATGAGGTGTCTGGTGAGAAAAGAACTAGTTTTGGTCAAAAAAAGCACAATATATGGTATTGAAACTATTAAGCTATTACTTTCGCATTTTTGCCGTTTAGATGACTATGGTCTGCGAATTGACAAAACATACCGTAGATTGCAAAGGGTTGGCGAAAATTTCTATTGGCGTTAAAGGAGCGTTCTCGCAAATCGCCAAACAGCTGTGTGCTTATGATTTTGTTTTGTTTTCGGTATCGCATAACATTCAACAAGTTAGATATGGGTGCGACATTTCAATTAAGCGGGTCTTCATTTGATTCTTCTGCATCAAATAAAATATAAAGCGTATTTTTTTGTTATAGCGCCGACATAATCGTTTGTATCTGTTGACTAAATTGTGTTTATTAGCGTTTTTTAAAAGGTCGTAATAGAACTAAGATAGAAAAATTACACATTATTACATATTCTATAGTTTCATAACTTTCATTAAATGTATTTCGAGTAGTGAAATTCTTTTCCTACTCATCCACTAATTCGAATTAATAATTTCACAATAACCTTTAATCCTTAATAATGAAATGATTATTATAATAAAGTTTGTTTACTTAAAAGATTAAAAAAA
>NC_092215.1:37683500-37712712 GCF_043381705.1 Parasteatoda tepidariorum
TAAAAAAAATTAAATCTGTTATATCAAAAAACTAGATCGTTTTATAAAATATAAATTATTGCGCTTAATAAAATATAAATACAGTTTATTTGTAACGTGATCCTAAGAATAAAAAGGTTATTTTCTTTTTTAATTCTCTACTAAAATGAATTAATGAGTTATTTTTATTCCTCATGGATGGTCGAGAAGGAGAAAAAAAATATCGAATTTCACTGTTTAGGTTAATGTAATTTCGTTCTCCCACCACATTTACGCGTAATCCATCGCCAATTCCACTTGTAATCGCCTAGTTTATAATCTACGGTATGTTTTGTCAATTCGCCTACGGTCTACCACCAGAAACTCAGGTTTTCATAATTATAGTTCTTCAAATCACAACATTTAGCCACACATTCAGTAAAAAATGCTCAACTGAAAAATAAAGTTAATCAAATAAAAGGTTTTATGCACTACTCTAAGGTATAATGATAAAATTTTAAAATTTTTCCACTATTACTAAATTTTATCACATATTATAAAACCATATTTTATTGTTAAATTTACTGAAATAATTACAAAAGCACTTTGGTAAAAATTACCGAGCTTTTTGGTGGCCCCATAAAGCCAGAAACACGGTAAAGACTGAGACTTCTAATAAGAGTGCCTTATAGTGGTAATGAAATAATTATTTAGTTATAAATTCTGAGAAGAAGTATCTATTATTTTGATATAAATTATTATCGAACGTTGTATTATTACCATAAAGTGGGGTTATTTTGGAATTTTTACAATATATTCTTACAATACATGCTATATAAAATAAGCTAAGAACTTAAAGTTTTCGTTATACATAAAATTATAATCTTATTATTAAATTAGCTTAATTGATAACATTACTGTAAATATGTACATCAGATAAGTTTTGACAAAGTTAATTGCTTCGAATAAAATAAACGCAATCAAATAAAAAGAATTGTAAATCAACTAGTATAAATTATCACGGGTGTTACATCTGTAAGCTGTAATTCTTAGTAAGACTGACGTGAAAAATATGAATATTTTTTCTTTATTTTTCCTATCGCTGGAAGCTATTTAACACCAGAAAACGCGAGTATCCTAAAATTTCCTCACCTGTCACAAAGTAAGCCCACTTTACGGTAAGTGTTATTACTTAATATGATAACTTCCAAATAAGTTGACAAACTAAGAAAATAACAATAATTTGTTAATAGTGAAAACTGTATATGTTATTAAAATTGTTATTTAATTTTTTATTATAATTAAGAGATTGTCGTACGTGACTTACAGTATTTTATATTTTAGTGTAATGTTTTAATTCCTTCTTAGTTAAAAGTGTTAGCCCCTTTATGCAGAATTTTTATTAAACATGTTTTTAAAACTGTTTCTTATTATTTTCTGTAATTTAGGTCAAAATCTGTGGAAAATGTAATATTTAGCATTTCAATAATTTATTTTTATAAAATACAGCAAGAAACGCAGATTTTTTTCCTGTGTTGAAGGTAAAATCTTTCAAACAATGCTCAGTTCCGAGCATTGATTTTTAAAATTTGAATTCATTTACAGTTATTTAGATCAAAGAGGGAGAGTTATTTCTCATTGAAATTTCTTTAATTTAAGAAATCAATTATTGATTAAATTTTGAATATGAATGAATAAAAAAAAAAAAGATTTCCAAACTACTCTTTTAGGTTATTATATTTCAGACCGATAATCTAACAGTTCTCTAATAACTATTATACTGTTTCCTATGATTGAAAAAACACCAAAAAATATTTTTGCATGTGATTAGAGCGTCAGAGAAAAATATATGAAATTGACACACGTGTGGCATCTGTGTCAAAGGGTTACCTATAATCCATTATATTTACAGAAACAGAAAATATAAGTTTCCAATGTTAAACATTGAATTTTTGTACAAATTACTCCCTATTTTACAATCAAATTTTATTCAAAATTATTATTTTATTCTTTAATCGAAATTAAAAACATTGAAATTTATAAAGTGTAAGTAAATATTTTAACCACATTAAGGAATAGATTAATTTTTTTTATAAAACAGAAAGTAAATGAGTTTGAAATAACTATTCTTTATTTTTACTAATTATTCTAACTAGTTAACTACCAAAAGAGAGTTTAAAAAATAAATAACTATGCACGAAAAGGAAAATAAAATAATTATATCCATTTCAATTTCCTTTTATCGCTAAAATGAGCAAACTTATGCAAAATATCCAAGAAAAAATATCCAATTATAGGGAAACGATGCTGAAAATGGTTACACTATATTTGAATATGCCATGCTCTTGGCGTAAAACAGCATTTTAAGAAACTGTATAAAAATGCAGAATAATTCACCTTCTTTTAAGCCAATAGCCATAAAAAAAGATCTTCACAACTTAATAAATCTCCCAAGAATTTAAACTATTCATGTGGATATGGCGCTTTACTGCTACGAGCCCTTTCATAAGTTGCAGGCAATTTTTCTTTTCGAAGTATATGACGGAGTGTAAGGTTATAAAAAAAGAGATAATTTACCATTGAGTGGATTCTTGGTAATTTGGCTGAAACAGTGATAGAGAATAATGATAGATTGTAAATACAGTTCAAGAACGTGGATAGACTTTTTAAGAAAGTGGAATAGCTGTTTGAAATTCAACTCTTAGACTAAAGGTATTATTTTTAATTATGGATATTTTTAAAGGATGTAACTGGCACTAAAAATTAGTATTAAATTGGTAACAATTATTAATGGATAATTAATTGCAAATTAATGCTAGAGTTGGTGGATAATTGATACAAAATCAAAATTAAATTATATGTTTTGAATAAGAAATAAATAATAAATTGCAATACTCTTAGACTAACGATATTATTTTTAATTATAGATATTTTTAACGGATGTTACTGGCACTAAAAATTAGTATTAAATTGGTAACAATTATTAATAGATAATTAATTGCAAATTAATGCTAGAGTTGGGGGATAATTGAAACAAAATCAAAATTAAATTATATGTTTTGAATAAGAAATAAATAATAAATTGCAATACGTAAGAACTTATTAACAAAATGATTAAAAATTGGTAAGTAATATATAATGGATAACTTCTCAAGTGTTAATGTTAATTTTTATTTTCAAAATATAAGGCATGACAGCATGGCTATAAAAATTTTTAGTTTCACAATGAGTACATCCTTGATAATTTGGCTAAAACAGTGATAGATAATTCTGATAGATTCTAAATACTTTTGAAGAACGTGGGGAAACTTTTAAAAATGTGGATTCAATGTTTTAAATTCCACTCTTATACTGAAAAAAACTAAATTTGTAATGCTTATCTGAATAATCTAAAAATTGAAAAACTCTAACAATTGTGTAAGGGATTATTTTATTTCAAGTTAATATCGAACTGAGCTTTGATACACACGTTAAATAGTGTAACTAAATCTTAATACTACACTGAGAAAAAAAAGTATAGTCAAAACTACCAGGACATAGTAAAATTTACCGTGTTTCTGGCTCTATGGTAACACCAAAAAGCTCGGTAATTTTTACCGAAGAGCTTTGGTAAGGTTTTTTAAACTAAAACAATAAAACATGGTTTTATAATATCTGATAAGATTTGGTGATCGTTCTAAAATTTGGCAATTTTATCAAGATACCTTTGAACATGGCGTAAAAACCATTTATTTGGTGAAATTAATCTTTCAGTTTTGTATTTTTACATACTAAATATGTAGTAATAAGATCTATTTAGGAAAACCAAAGTGACTCGTAAACCGTTACTATACCGTAAACCGAAAACCGTCGTAAATCGTAAACCGAAGAGCTTTGGTAAAGATTTTGGTACTAAAACAATAAAACATGGTTTTATAATATCTGATAAGATTTGGTGATCGTTCTAAAATTTGGTAATTTTATCAAGATACCTTTGAACATGGCGTAAAAACGATTTATTTGGTGAAATTAATCTTTCAGTTTTGTATTTTTGCATGCTAAATATGTGGTAATAAGATCTATTTAGGAAAACGAAAGTGTCTCGTAAACCGTTACTATACCGTAAACCGTCGTAAACCGTAAACCGAAGAGCTTTGGTAAGGATTTTGGTACTAAAACAATAAAACACGGTTTTATAATATCTGATAAGATTTGGTGATCGTTCTAAAATTGGTAATTTTATCAAGATACCTTTGAACATGGCGTAAAAACCATTTATTTGGTGAAATTAATCTTTCAGTTTTGTATTTTTACATGCTAAATATGTGGTAATAAGATCTATTTAGGAAAACCAAAGTGTCTCGTAAACCGTTACTATACCGTAAACCGAAAACCGTCGTAAACCGTAAACCGAAGAGCTTTGGTAAGGATTTTGGTACTAAAACAATAAAACATGGTTTTATAATATCTGAAAAGATTTGGTGATCGTTCTAAAATTTGGTAATTTTATCAAGATACCTTTGAACATGGCGTAAAAACCATTTATTTGGTGAAATTAATCTTTCAGTTTTGTCTTTTTACATACTAAATATGTGGTAATAAGATCTATTTAGGAAGACCAACGTGTCACGTCAACCGTTACTATATGAACGGAAAAATTACTAAACGAATGGTTTAAATGGTTTAAATATCGTATATATTGGATTCATTAGACAAATTTATTTATTTTTTAACATAAATATAGTCGTACGGTAGTTTTACCACACATTTTTCCTTTGTGTAATATATGATAAAGTTTAAATCAAGCTCAAATAACCATTCAAAAATTATTTTCGCCGATTTTAGCGTACGCTCGAAAGCCGTCAGACGACAACGGTAGGTTGTTCACATTCTAGACGCTGGAAGTTTAATTTGCCTCGAACGATGCTGAATTAGAAACAGAAGTAAATTGATATAAAAGATGTGTTTGATGAAAATAAAATAACAATTTATAATGCATGTTTTTTTTTAAAAAAAATGAAATTTATTAACATTTAATGAGCGATAGACAACTGATATAACTTATTAGCAGTGTACGGCTAACTGTAACATATAAAAGAGATAATTTAGCGCTGAGTGAATCTTTGGTTGCTTGGATCAAACTGTGATACAGAATACTGATATATTGTAAATAAAGCTTAAAAACGCTAGAAGATTTTATAAGTATGCTGAATCGCTGTTTGAAATTCAACTCATGAACTGGTAACATACTTTATTCTGGATATGTTTAAAATATACTGATTTAAACAAAATGTTCAAATAATTATATAATTGAGCTTAAAATTAAATAAGTAATTTCCTTACATATTTTCCTAGAGTCTGCGGGTAATTTTCACCAACTGGTACTTTTAGATGGACTACAATTTGATAATAAATTTTATTTCATAGGAATTTTATAATAATTTGTAATGAATAAAAATTGGTTAATACTGTAAAAAATTTTTATTAAATAATAAAGCAAGTATATCAGATTGTATGATTAAAAAACCCAATATTATATATACTTTAAAGGAATAAGACAAAGTAAAATAATAATAATAATAAATAAACATTCATTTTATAAATTATAAATCATAAATTCTAATTTTACTCATTTTGCAAACAATTCGACTAAGATATGAAATTATAATAAATTTAAACCTAAATTTTTTCCACCAATATGAAAGCAAGTACTTATAACAGTAGGTCAGAAAAGAAAAACGACTTTAGCAAAAAGGTTTTATTTCTAAAAAAGCTTCTTTTTTTTGAAAATTTCCCCCAAATTCCTAACTAAAGACATATAAGCCACAACACTAATTTAATATTTCATATTCAGCTTTCAATGCTAATACTTATACCATTAATGTCACAATCAATAATATTGTTTAATCTTCCATATATATAATATAAATACAGTTCAAGNGACAATATATATATATATATATATATATTTAATTTAAAAAATATTTTTAAAGGAATTGAAAGTATTATGATGAACTAATTTAAAAGAATCATCACCATGGATACATAGATTTGTGGTATTTGCGTTTATCCTTGATTTTTTAAGATCGTTATTCTTAGTATTGCTATGAATGAATATAATAATTATTATTATTAATTATTATTATTATTATTATTGATATTAATTATTGATATTGTTAGATTGAGAAATTATTTAAAAAAGTATGATTCATGAGATACCGCGGATACCTGATTTATTTTTCTTTAATTCATTGAGCATTGAACTGCTAATGAACTTTGATCATTGCACCATCTATGAACATATTAAATGTGCTAATGATTCTCTAAATCTTTGCTTCTGTAATATTTATTATCTCATTTTACATAATCGAATTTCTGGATCGAGTATTGTCAATCAGCTTTCCGAAAAAATATGTAATGAGTGCCCAGATCTATGGACATATCTGCATATATCTGCATATATACATATCATATGGATATATCCGTTTTCTAGAAATCTGTCATGGTCAGACCGACTGAAGTGCAAACAAACTTAAATTATATGCGCTCTGAGTTGTTACTTTAATTCGACTAAAGGGGAACACTAAACTCGATTGAAGGACCTAGGGAATAAAGTAAAAAATTTTTTGGTTGATTTGACACTTTTTTGTTTTGGACAGTCAATAGTCTTGACATAGTTATATGCGTCATACGTCTTGACATACGACATAGTCATGTGTCAGGCATGTCATGATGAAGTCATGACATAATTATATAATATGAACATTCTGAACGATTTTGTCACGGACGTACTATTTTACCATGCATATTTCTCAAACCCACTCTAGCACAACCCATGCAGCAGAGATAAGNATCATCACGTGAAATTAACGTAATTTTAACGTAAGCCCAAAACCTTATAACGGACGAACGGATTTTTAACGTTTATTTGCCCTTTCATGCTGCATGGGAAAATTTAAACTTTAATATAAAATATTTAAAAAAATTTAAAATATTTTTCTCTGTTACTTAGCTCAAAAATTTTACAGAAAACAATTATTGAATAAGTTACTTGCTTCGAAATCTAAGTGAAGTTTATCATATGCATACACCTGAAAAACTTGAATATTAATTTTATAAAAAAATAGTTGCATTGGATGTTATTTAAGTATTACTTAATATAAAACTGCAAATTTTGTTAATTTTCTACTCCCCCATCCCTGAAAAAACATCGGATTTAATTTTCACTTAGAAATAAAAATTAAATCAATAAAATTATTCCTTAAGTACTGAAAACATAACGAACAAATAAGGTTACTAAACATTATAAAATACAGAAAAACGTTATTAAAGTACATATAAAAATGAAATATACTTCTAGAAATATAAAAATATTGTTGGTTTAATATATAATATCCCCAAGGTACCAACTTAACTTGATCTTTACTCGCCAAAAATTTTTTAAACACGTTAGAAAAAGCACTCAGGTTGTCTTTTTGCGCTATAATCAATAAGCATGAAAACATTTATCTTAGTTTATATACGCAAGGAAAAACGTAACATTTTTGAAGTAGTAAAATTAAATTTATAATTAAATTCAGTAAAAATATTTCAAAGTTAAATTGCAAGAAAACCATTAAAATATGTTGTTTTTTTTTCCTTTTTTTTCCCATGTATCTACACTGCGAAAAAACATGGTCACAAGCATCAGAATATGGTAAAATTTACCTTGTTTCTGGCTCTACGAGAACAACAAAAAGCTCAGCGATTCTTATCAAAGCACTTTGATAATGATTTTGGTAAAATTAACAATAAAATTTGATTTTATTATATGCAATAAAATTTGGTAAATGCGATAAAATTTGGCAATTTTAGCATGATACCTAAGAGCATGGCATAAAAATCATTTGTAATAACAAAGACTATAATTTTGAAAACCACAGCTTCTGGCGAACCATTAAAATATGAACGGAAAATTTAAAAACTGAATTGTTGAAATACAGTAACTGTTTGTTTCATAACTCAGAATTATTTTTTTACCAGAAATGTCATTAGCATATAGTACGATACTTCAAACCAGATTTTTTCAACCCCGTGTGACTTAAATAATACTTAATTATTACGAAATACAGTTTATTGAACTCATGAAGAAAAAAAAATCCACCTAGGTATACAAGATAAAATACTGCTTTCAATTATGCCAACAATATTCTAGAAATCGGGAATATTTAAATGCACATAACACTCACCTATACAATACAATGAAATAAAATAAATTTAAGCATCTGTTTTTAAGTTTATTTTTAACTTTTAAAAGTGTACTGGAAAAAATCACAAACTTTTACCAAAATGTTAAAAAAAAAAAAATTTGGAAATATTGAAATGTTTAAATCTTTTTAACGTTGTTGTTTCAAATAACCTTCACATTAAAAACATTACATTTTTTTAAACACAATTTTTTATTTATGCTTAGTTATAAGTTTTTTTTATACTGCTTTGTCAGAATAATAAATATTCTTCAGCTTAAATCTTGAAAAAACTGATGGTTTTGTTTTTAACATAACTATTCCATATCTAATGTGTTCTAGTAATTTTTTTTAACATTACTAAAATGCATTCTCAAAATGCTTGAAAATAAACTCCTATTTCTGCCAAAAATATATCTCTATTTCTCAAGAGAACGTGAAGAAATCTTTCTATTTTAAACAAAATGTCCCCTTTGTGTATGAAAACAGAATGAAAACTGAACTTAAAAATCTATAAAAAAAAGTGCATTCTGGAGACCTTTTACAAAACTGAAACTTGCTTTTCTTGCGGTGTAAATAATACAAAGTCTGTTTTATACTTTTCCTTTGGCTACCCCTAGCATACTGAATTGAGTCAGTTAAATAAAAAATATGTTTAGGAAAGAGAAACCTTAACATGTATAAAATAATATGCATGTTTACAAAATTTTATTCTAACTATAACGTTAATGCCAGAATCTAAAGAAGTATTTTACTTTAGTAAGGACAATACATTCCTGTTTATAGTAAGTCAGTACTAAATACATAGAGCTATCTGATAAATCTGCGCAAACAATCTAAGCTGTTAAATTTACTTTTCCCTTTTGTATTTTTTACTAAATGTGTGGTCAAAATAACTATAATTCTGAAAACCAGAAATTCCGAAAAAACGTTACCTTATGAACGGAAAAATTACCAAATGAGAGGTTTAAATACCGTATATTTTGTTTTTATTTACGAGAAAGGGTTTATTTCTCCAGTAATGTAATTATTAATGTAAATCCAAGAATATTTTTTTCTTTGTCTTTATCTTCCTACACTTGAGGAAATTCCTTATCAATTTACGATAAAAAATATCTGCACTTAGGGTGCTGGCACTTTTATACTGTAAAATCCATTTTTATCGGAATATGTAACGGAACAAAAAAACTGATATATTGCAATTTCTACAGTTATAATTACAATAAAATCACTGAAATACTCTAATTAAATACATATTATTTTCAAAATTACGGTATAATATTTTATGGTAAAAATGGATTTTACGGATAATGCATTCTAAGTGCCGATACTTTATTCCGTAGTTTGATACGGAATTTTTTGCACTGTATAGTTCCCATACGATTACGTATATATGGAGAATAATTATGTAATGTTCGAAGAAAATTTTTCGATTTAAAAATATTTAATAATAATAAAAAATAAGGTTTCAATAGAAACCTATGCACCATACTGATCAAATAAACTATTATTATTTTTTGAAAAAAAAAAGTTATTTCAATATGTAGCTTTGCACCGAGAATGCACAATTTTCAGGATAAAAGTTAACAATTAAACGACGAAATATCCAATCTAAAAACAATTGTTCAGCATTCATCCTTTTGGAGCTGTTCTATCAGCTAGAACAATAAATAATCTAATTTGAAAGACTCTAAAATTGGAATAAAATATAAAAGGCCAGAAAAGAAAATTTCATTATGGATAAATAATGCTAAAAGAATAATATAATTGTGAATGGATTTACGACAAATTTACTCTTTAACTTCCATTAACAAAGCGTAGGCGACAAATCCTCCAAAGGAGAAAAAGAATGCAATGGAAAATCATCCAATATTTCTCAATTAAATTACCGATGTTCATTTTTATTGCAATTTTATATTATTAAATTTACATTTGAGCTTTTTAAAAACCTCCGAGCATTTAAAGCTTATTTAACGTTTGTCTATTTTTTCAATAGAGGGAAATGTCAAAATAAAAATTTATATTTTCAATATTTGTTTTGAATAAAATAATTACTTTTTTTCTTTTATAGTATTTATTTAATTAATCTCTGAGAATTTATTTATATTTACTTTTCCGATATTTGTATCCTGAATAAATTTTTTTCTTGTCTTAAATCAAAAATGGTCGCAACTACTTTTTTCCAAAATAATGTCGAACTAAATGTTTCACAAAATAAAATAAAAAGTTGCCGATACCATTTTTCGCATTCAGTAGCACTAAATTTATTATTATTGAAAGAAAAGAGATGCGTTAGAATCAGGAATTGTATTATTACAATACGATATAAAGTGAGAATCATTAATTTAGAATAAAATGTTCACTAATTTTCTAAATAAAATTAGTTTGTAAATCAAACATATAAAAAGCACAGAGAGAAGTCAAGCACGAACTTAGACAAGGCTTCACAGAACAGAATCTGAGAGAAACTTTGCATGTTAAAATCACTTAATGCAGTTCGCAGAAATTTTAATAAAATATAATCATCCTAATTGCAGGTTCTAGGAGCTAGGTCGCTCGATAAATTTAAAACAATTGAGTTATTGAAAATTTTAAACTCAAAATTTGAGAAAATTTCTTCGTCGCGTGATCATTTGAGAAAATTTATTGGTGAAAAAAAAAATAGTACAAGAAAAGAAAATTAGCAACAAAATAAACTTATTCTCTCTCAAAACACTTTATCAATCTACAATAAATTTTACAAGAGTTTGAATGAAATTTCAAAAATCTCTATATATTGATAGATATAAACTTCTTAACAATTTAAAATTATTCAAATAAGTCCTTTTACTTAAAAGTGCCAATTTCTTGCACAAAAGAAAATTACAGTTCATATTATCTGGAATTTTTTTTTTAAGATTTCGAGATTATGAAAAGGAAGTTTATCGAAAAAAAAAGCGAAAAATAAAAACTTAAAACCTAATAAATCTGCAACTAAATTATAGCTGAAATGAAAGACAAATTTTTTTTCTTGTTTTAGAATTACATTCAAACTGTATACCTGCAAAAAATATCATTTCGAATAAAATTGTTCCATGAATCGATAAACATTAAAAAAATAAAATAAGATAAGAAATTTAAAATCAAATTTGAAAAGAGGAAGCAAAATATGTATAGAGCCTTTCGGAAAATATGTTACTGAAAAAAATGAGCCCTAATAGTAATGAACTTGGGCAGCACAAAAGAAAAAAGAAAGGATGCCGTCAACTTTCTCATAAATTACTAAGAAACCAATGTTTGCATTAACAACATTTATAAATCAGAATGTCCTCCGTGAAAATAGTGGTGGAGACATCATAATATTTTTTATTGAATTTGGGAAGCTTGTTTAATTTTTAAAATATTTTAATTTACTTATTTTCTAGTGAAAGTTTCCTAAATTAGATGCATTTAAATTGTCTTGTTTTTCAGTTACTACTTTGGTAAAATCTAATGGATTTCGTACAATAACATATTTTATTAAAATCATTTACAATATTACCTATTCACTCACTATAATTAGTGATACGAAGATCAGTGGGAAAGCAAATCTCCTGCGGTCAATAAAAAATATTAAAACTTAATTTCCATCCAATGTAAATTACAGAACCAATGTAAATGTAAAATCATTTACATGAATTCAGGCACAATGCAACAAGAATCAGGCACTATTCAAACAAAAATCATTCAGGAAGTATGTTTCTCACTGACCATAAAAGGAAAAAAGGCATAAAATATAACTATTGAAAACTAATATAAACTGTAGAACTAGTGTAAATGTAAAATCATTTAGATTAGTGCTGTCACTGTACTTTGTCATGCGAGAATCATTCGTAAAGTATGATTCTCAAGGCCCATAAGAAATACAGCATAATTATTAACCTAAGTAAACTAATTGAAATTTAAAATCATTTACATTTACATTAGCTCAGTAAATATATTTCCTTAGTTCCAGAGTCATCCGGAAAGTAAATTGCCTTCAGCTCATCTACTTAAAAAGCCTTATTACAAAAATAAAGCGATATTTTAGCTACTTGTTTTTATAAAAACAGCTAGAATAAATCAGATGTTGTACAGCGAGTTTGGTTTTTGTCAGCCAGTTTCATCGAAGTGTCCCTCAGGAACTCACGAGTATCATGGTTATAAAGTACCACTCACTGTCCTTCTTACCCAGAAGTATATTTGCCGTTAAATTTTACTCAAAAAATCTGACATACCGTAATTTTCACAGTAATCACTGAATGTTTAAAATTTAGTAAAAAATACTGTGTAAATTACGGTCCTATAGTTTATGGTAAAAATAGATTTTAAAGAAAAAATACTGGCACTCTAGCAGCCGGTACATCTCCCGTAATTTTTTACGCATTCTACAATGCTGGGAATAAAATCTCTGTGTCATAGCTGTCTGTAAGTCAGGAGCAAAATGTTGCGCGACCAGGGAAAATGATGTGTTGTCACTTGAAGAAAGATCAGAACTGTTGACTGGATCCTCAAACACCTCCCGTTGAGATTCTTGCAGCTCCGAGTGACTTGCACATTTTCTTGCTCATGAAGGACATACTGGTCATTACTTTTTTCTCAAACGTGTATATAGTTGTACGAGCAGGGCATATTTCCAGACAACAGACTAAAACGATACTGGACATCAAAACTTACCCCAAAGTTTCATGAGAGTTAAATTTCATATCTCTGTTATGCTGAAAATTTGTTAAAATATTGCTGTGTCTTTTGCAAAATCTCAGTCCAGATAGTTATGTTTCTTATTTTTATTTATTTTAATTTTTTTTTATTTATTTTTTTTATGAATTTCACCTTTTAAATCATTTTACATTTACATTAGTTCCATATTTCAAATTAGTTTTCTTTGCGTAAATTAAGTCTTATTCATATTTATTGTCCGTCGAAAATTTACTTCTCTGTCAATCCTCGTATATAAAAGTATAGCGACTGAACAAATGCAAATGCGGTGTTGTGTCTAATTGCACTTGTACAGTCCAAGTTTCTTAGACATTGGCATTTGCAAATTAAGTAAGACTAGTGCTCCGTTCATTGACTAAAGAGCACCGCAAGGGTGAAAATGCGTAATGGCTCAAAATCCCTTCCGATAGATGGCAGCACTACTCATAAGTGAGTTCACTTCCTCAATTTTGACTCTGATCTGAAAAAGAAAGAAATTTCTTTAGATTCCTGTACTCATGATACTGCTCAGTGATAGACCACAGGACTTTTGATTCCACAGATTTTTCAAGCAAGTACATGGCATATACTAGGTGGGTCTTAGTGCTGTCGAGGATTGGGTCCAGTGACTCCGAAACGCAGTCCATTTCTCCAACTACTGAGCTATCACGATGATTTTAATGATTTTAATAATGATTTTAATAAAATGATTTTAATTTAAATGAATTTAATAAAAGAGTAATTAATACGAAATGCAATTGCTTTTAACAAAAAAGCTAACTGAGAACACAAAGACGAAATAAATGTGTCTTACTGAAATATGCATTCATCTCAAAATATACGAACTAAACTAATCTAGAAATTAACTCATCCCTCTATATCAAACAACAACAAAAATGAATTGCTGTTGCCACTATCGCTGGTTTTTGAAATTTTGAATCTCGCTCATGATGTAATTTAAATTTTAAAAGAAAATATAATCATAGAAGAATCTAACGAAAGTATTTATGAAGCAAATCTTGTAAAATGATTATAAATTTGTCTAAACATTTTTTGAAATTATAAAAAGTACCCCCAAGGGTATGATTCTAGAAAACAGTTTACAACTAGATAATTTAGTAATAAAATTCTTCGAAGAAAAAGTACTACGGTTTTCCGATAACTTTCTAAGAAGTATTGATCTTCTGAATATTTAAATTAAGCATTACCATAATATTATTCAATTTAGGGAACTATCCAAATATTGTGTGGAAAATGTAACTTTGCGAATGCCATGAGACTGGAAACTAAAAGAAATTTTGAAACTCAGCTTGTTTACTTAAGCATGCTTTCTTCAAAGAATTTTTTCTGCTTTAAAGATTTGAGATTCCTATATTAAATGTAATTCTTGCGCAAGTACCTCATTTGCATAATTTAAATTCTGTTATGTTTACAATATAGTTAAAAGTCAGGGAAAACGCATCAAAATAATAATTTCTGCGTTTATATAACATAAAATGAGAAATCACTTTTGATTCGAGATCCGTAAAAAGAAAAAAAATAAAACTTTATGAAATAAAGAAATTACCTTCTGTGTTTTTTTAAATATATCAAAATAGGGGGAAAAACTGTTTAAGATGATACAGGGTGTTCGGTAATCACAACCCATAATTAAAATTCTTGTAAAAAGAATGAAAAGAACACACAAATAAAGGATGGAGGATTAATATTTATGCTTGGAAATAAGGAATCTTTACCTAAAACTATTGATTCATTAACGAAAATGATGGGAATAAAACACAAAATATTTTTTTCGAATATCTGTAGGCAACTTAACAGAGGTTAAAGTTGATTAAAACTGATAAAACCGTCACATTTCAACAGATAATTGAACTGATTCTAGAGTTTTGAAAATTGCTTTCCTCAATAGTGATTCGTAAGAGAAAGATAAAATGTACGTTATTTTTCTAGCTTAAATATTAGTTGGCGGTTCACAAAAGCAAACTTTATGATTAATATGGACATGACGTAGAATTTTAAAAATTATGTGTTTAGAACAGTGACAGCATTGAAGTTTTATAATTTTTTCATGTAATAAGATTCAGGTTTATTCTTTCTAAGTTATTTATTCATACTTAGTTAAGTTCTCTTAAATATGCATATTCTTTGTATTTAAATACCTTTACCACGTTTAAATTTATTTTTCTGTTAAAATTGTTTTTTCTAAAAAATGCGACCACTGATTGCTGTATTGCATTAACGTATATATATTTAAATGANTATATATATCTTGACAATTTGACAATACATTAATACTCAAATTTATGCAGCCTTAATAATTAGATTACATAGTATCGAATAGGCTTAGGTACGGAAATTCTTCATTCCTCTTTGCATTCAAAATCTTGTGGTTACCGTATTAGAAGAAGCAAAAAATTTTTCAAGAAAAATTAGATCATTTAAACTGATGTAAGCGTTTTGTTTGCTAATTCGAAATTTACGTACAGTAAATCTTCGAACTCTAATCCTTTAATGGTTATATCACCGAAGTGTTAAACGAGCGTAATTTTTATTAGTTTTACAAGTAGAAAAAAAATCGATGTAACACACGTTAGACATAATGGAGCGTAATGCTTTCATGGTAGTTTTAAATGACTTGCAACATTATTTACAGCAACAGAACTAATGATGCGCACCAAAGTAATGTCTTTATTGGAAGGTTGTGAATTGATTGCTAAAAGTCTTTGAAGCATTTTGCAGCTTTTTATTCATTGTTAGGAGGTCATTGTGGAATATTAATACAAAATTACATGACAATGCATTAAAAAAACTTGTTTTATGTTAACTATTTAATATTTTTTAATCTGTAAGCTGTTAGAAAACACAAAAATGTCTTAAATTTTGATTACCTTTCAAACGGCATTCTTAGGACATAACGATTCAAGTTAACATTAAAAAAAAGTAAAAAAATAAAAAATTCTAAAAATTTTGGCAAGCAGTACCAGCCGTCAGTAGGCTCCTACTTTTATTGTATCATATCTTTAGCAAATGTCATGATAGAAAAAAATGGAAATATGCAAATGATGGACAACTGTGCCATCACCAGAATTTAAATCGAAAAGGTCCATTTTAAAATCTAATGCACTAACCACTGCTCCATCCCCTCACACAAAGCGGATGTTTTTAAAATTGGATGAAATGTGCTGGAAAACCGGTTAAGATGTTAAATCGGATGAGAAAAAAATTATCTTGGCCACTTTTATAGATATTTAGATTGTAGATTCGAAATATTTTTTTATTTATCCCTTTAGTTAGTATTATTTTTCAAAAAAATTTCAGAATAATTTGAATAATATTATTCTCTAACTATAAATATTAAACTTAACAACAATGAAGTGTAATAAGTTGTCGCATTTTTTCAAAATATATTCTTAGCTTGGTGACCTGTTGTTTTCTATTCACATAAATTCTTAATAATTTTTTTTCAAAACCCTTCAAACTAAGAAACATGATTAAGGGGAGTCAGTACCCACCCAACCTTCAAAAAAAAAAATCGATTTTGAGATTTTTGCATTTTTGAAATCTCCTATTCAAGAGCTTTCCAATGAAGTATAGTTTTATGTATTTACTCAAATTTAAAGCTGTTAAATTTTAATTTCAAAATGTAAACAAACGCTCCTCTAGCTGTGCCACGCCCACATTTGACAGATGAAAACGTAAACACAAGATTCAAAGCTTTGACGTTCGCGAGAATCTTTTTATTATTTTATAATCTAATCAAGCTAAAAGTTGAAATTCTTATTTTTACTGTAAAAGCTATAAGCTAAATATTTATGCAAATGCTTTTACAATTAATATAGGCAATGCTCAAGTATTATTTACATATTTCTTTTGATTTTCAACCGATCATCACGTGCGAATTGTAATAACTTATCTTGATCTTTACAGGCAATTTCATAGTTTTTAATTAGATTTATTTTGTTTTTTTGTTATATTAGTTTTGTTTTTTTATTAGATTTGTATTGTTTTTTGTCAGATTTGTTTGGATTTTTGCTAAATTTGTTTTGCTATTGGAGTGAATTTTTTTCAAGCTTTTTTGTTGAAGTGTTACGATTTAGTTTTTTTTAATATTTTATAATTTTTTGTCTGTAGAAGTAGGTATTTTTTTTAACTTTAATAATTAAAGTTTCGTTTCTTTTGGTATTAAAATGCCTAGATCTACAAAAGCTTTTAAGAAACGCAAAGGTGTTTACTATGAAAGAGAGACTGTTCCTGAAAATACAAGTAATAGTGCAAATGTGTCAGCTAAAGAGAAGGAAATACCAGACTTGAATGCATCTTTTCTTCAATTTCAATACATGCAAATAAATTTCAATACATTGAAATTAAAAGAATATCATAGAAGCATGTACTCGCTTGTAAATAGTGACATTTCTAATTTTTTATAGTAAAATATTTTTATTGCTTGTAATTTTTTGGTACTGCATTTTCAAAGTAGTAATATATAAAATTATTTTACAAGAATTTATATAACATAAAAACGTATTTATTTATACTTGAGCATATTTACTAGTGTTTTTTTTTTCAAATGTTTTACAAAATACGATTCGTAAAATTGATGTTTATTTTACTCTTTAGTTAATAATTAAAGGATTAATAATAATAATTATAGGAATAATTTAGTACTAGAACTTATATTAAATATTTTCATGACAATGCTATAATAGATTATATCTTTTAATAATTATTTTAGTGTGAAACTTGAAATTTTAACATCGTCAACGTAACGTTAAGCATACTTGATATAATGCAAATGAAGCTTTTTTGGATAAAATTAAAGAAGAAAATAAAAACAAGTACACTGAAAATAAATAAATAAATTGTATAAATGAAAAAAATTTATTAGTTTCGTACTTAGTGCCAGAATAATTTAGTAATAAATTATATTCACTTTAAATTGGCTTTTTCCTCAAAACGTGTTTTTTTTTCTGCGTGTACTTTTTTCTGAAAAACTACTGAAGATAAATTCCTAAAATTTTTGCAGCTTATTATTAAGGACCTAATACATATACTGAGGTGAACTTTTTGTGATAACTCTTGAAAAATATTGTGTAGCTGTTGAAAACGTACTGCAAAATGACATTTTTCCAGTAATACTCAGCTTTTATTTATTTTTTTAAAAAATAACAATGTGTATGGATAAACTTTTCACCTCAGTATATGCATACGTGTTCATATAATCACCATAAAAAATTTCAAAGCTCTATGTTTGATAGTTTCTCTGAAAAAGTTACACGAAGTTTGGCATTCTAACATTATCGGTATAGATGGTACCGACTCCCCTTATATATAAAAAAAAAAAAATTTCGCCCTATGTGTGTAAACAAGTAAAACTTCATATTTTATTTTAGCGAACTATTTTATAAAGTAACTTCCTCATGCTTCTTTAAAGTTAAATTTTTTCATAAAAAAAACGTTTTATGATCCAGATGAACTGTGGTACTTGAGAATTATAATTTGTTTTACATTTCTTTATTTTGCGTAACATTTTTGAAAATTCATAACCTTTTTAATGAGAATCTTTATTTTTAAATTGTCATAAATACAAAACTGATTAATCATATGTATTTACTCATATATATTAACAATTTAAGAAAAAAAATTTCCTATTTTTTTCGGTTTATACCTTTTTAATAAGAATCATTATTTTTAAATTGTCATAAATGCAAAACTGATTAATCATATGTATTTACTCATATATATTAATAATTTAAGAAAAAAAATTTCCTATTTTTTTCAAAAAAAATTTAAAATTTCAATAGTTACAGAAGATAATCTAATACAAGTATTTAATATTTTGAGGTTTCTAGTTTATAATAATTTATAATTAATTATAATAATTTTCCTTTTTTAAACTATAATGTATCATATTAGTACAAAATTGCAGACAATGTGTTTGAATTCCTGTATATCCAACACACTCATGAACACTCACAATACCCAACTAACTCCCAACACTCTTATTTTTACCTAAAACAAAGGGTTGATTATTTCAAAAATAAAACATTTATATACAGGATGTCATGCAAGCATATATAGATTTATAGAATATATGTTTTAATTTGAAAGATTTATATCAGAGTCGAAAACTTTTAAAATTTTTTCTACTTTAAAAATTTTTTCACAGATCAATATCATAATACACATTTTTTTCTTTTACGTTTTCATATTATTATAATGTCAAAGACACTGTAAAAAATTCTTCATGAAACTACGGTAAAAAGAACAGACACTCAGTAGGCTGGTACTTTTTAACGTAAAATACATTATTACCGGAACATATTTCGGCACAAAGAATCTGACATATCATAATTTTTACAGTAATAATTATAGAAAAATCATTGAATTTTTCTAGTTAAAAAAAATGCCGTAAAATATTTTTCAGTATAAATTGATTTTATGGTAAAATGGAATTTGCGCATAATGCACCCTAAGTACCGGTACTTTATACAGAAATTTTTGCAGTGCATTTGCATATACTCCATAGTTACCTTTTCCTAATTTCCCTTTGTAAACTTTTAATTTTTTCTTTCACGTAAATTATTTATAAACTTGCATTCTAACTCTTTCCTGAAACAAAGGATTATATATTTACAAATATTTTTCCTACAAGAATGAATTTCATAATTAACTTCGTTTTTAATTATCAACTTTTGAACTTTTTTTTGTTTTCACAGATCAATATCATATTACTATTTATATATATANCTTAATTACTCGAAATATGCTTAAAATATTTAAGAAATTAAAGCCTTTTCAGAATTTAATATTTCAAATGCAATACCTACTTTGAAAATATATAATATATAATCTTATTACTGATTTATAAAATAATTAACTAATTTATGAAATATTTCACTGATATATATATATATATATATATATATTTATTTATTTATTTACGTTTTCATATTATTATAATGTAAAAGACACTGTAAAAAATTCTGCATAAAACTACGGTAAAAAGAATAGATAATTCAGGAGGCTGGCACTTTTTAATGTAAAATACATTATTACCGGAACAAATTTCGGCACAAAGAATCAGATATACCATAATTTTTACAGTAATAATTATCGAAAAATCCTTGAATTTCTCTAGTTTAAAAAAATACTGTAAATATCGCGATAAAATATTTATCTGTATAAATTGATTTTATGGTAAATTGGAATTTACGCATAATGCACCCTAAGTACCGGTACTTTATACAGACATTTTTTGCAGTGCATTTGCATATACTCCATATTTACCTTTTCCTAATTTCCTTTTCTAAACTTTTTTCTTTGACTTAAATTATTTATAAACCTGCATTCTAATTCTTTCCGAAAACAAAGGATTATATGCTTGCAAATTTTTTTTAACTGTGTAAATTGTTTTCCAGTTTCCTACAAGAATGAATTTCATGATTAAAAGTTTTGTTATCATAAAAAAAAATAATAATAGCATAAAAGGGGTTAAAAATGAAAGAAGAAAACAAAGGTAAATGTGAAACAACAAGAGGAGATACGTTCATAATCCTTTTCTACTCAAGCTCGTCTTTATCCTAAAACCTGACTTCTAATCACTTCTTTCCCTATTGCTAAGGGAAACTTGAAACAAGTTAAATATTTACAAACCCTATTTCCTTTCTTTTATCGATTCCTGTTTCACCCCTACACTTTCAAGGCAATCTACCCCTTAGAATTTCCTTTACTCGTATCCTACTTTGGATCGATATTTACTGAAAACCTCAGTGGAAGGCAGTTTTGTTCCAAAACATTCATCATAGCGCTACTGGAAAATGATGTGTCCACCGTCTTCTGTGTAGGGTAATTCATAAAACAGAAGCAATAGCACGGCTACAAGATAAATGAGGAATGAAAAAAAACTGTTTTCCCCCTTTTTTGTATTCTTTAAAACAGGGTTTTTATTTCTTCCTCTTGCGTCATTGTGTTTTTCCGAGCACCCCTCATCTCTTGAAAGTTTTTTTTTTTTTGATAAAAAAAAATTTCTGGCAAAGAAAAATAAATAAAGAGCAGTATCTTTTTGAAATTCTATCACCTTAATAATAACGGAGATTGGTAACAATGTATTTTTTTTTCTTTCTTAGAAAACGTTTGAAGCACGGTTTATGCATTTTTTTTTTCGTCTTCCTTTTACTTTCGTGGGTTCGAAGTATTAAAAATTTTCTCGCTATCATGTAAAGAAAGGGAAGCTTTGGCGATGTAAAGGAAGCTGCGAGTTGATAAAAAAAATCTTGTTAATAAAAGGATTACCAGCTGTGCAAACAGCTATTCTGAATTGGCTGGAAAAAAATAGTCTGATATCTTGATCATTTATCAAAAGAATAATGACAAAATAAAAAAATAAAAATACACACTATAAATTGATATATCTAAGTTGCTGCTTGAAAAAAAAAGCATTTTTTTCGAATCTGATTTAATTTGATGGATTATTTGTATGAAGAATTAAGCTGAATGTAAGCCTTGTATTATATTCCTAGATTTCCGAAAAAAGAAACATTTTAGTATTTCTGCGTGTAATTTCAGACATATATCTATATCTATTATACACATCTATAATTTTAGATATCTTCAGACAGATATATATTATGTATTAATAATTAAATAGCATTCAAAATGCATTTATTTCGAGTTGAATTTTTAATATCATCACATTTTTAATTTTTATTATAATTTAAGAACTAAAAATTTATTTTTTTAAAAATAATTATTGTTACAAGTTTTTTTTAGGTTTTTATTTCTTCCCCTTGCGTCATTGTGTTATCCGTGCACCCCCTCAACTCTCGAACGATTTTCTTTCTAGGGAAAAAAATAATTAAAAAGCAGTATCTTTTTGGAATTCTATCACCTTTGTAATAACGGAGATTGGTAACAATGTATTTTTTTTCCTTAGAAAACGTTTGAAGCACGGTTTATATATATATATTTTTCTCATTCTTCTCTTTTTACTTTCGTGGGTTCGAAGTATTAAAAATTCTTTCGCTATTATGTAAGGAAAGGGAAGCTTTGGTGCTGTAAAGGAAGCCGTGAGTTCATAAAAAAATCTTGTTAATAAAAGGATTACCAGCTGTGCAAACAACTATTCTGAATTGGCTGGAAAAAATAGCCTGATATCTTGATCATTTATCAAAAGAATAATGATAAAATAAATAAAAAATTCATACTATAAATTGATATATCTTTGAGGCCGCTAGAAAAAAAAAATTTTTTTTGTACCTGATTTAATTTGATGGATTATTTGTATGAAGAATTAAGGTGAATAGAAGTTTAATTTCCCTTGACTCCAAATAAAAGTAGTGTTTAAGTCTTTTTGTATGCAATTTCATACATATGTCTATAAATAGCTTTTAAAAATCTTTTATTTCAAATTAAAAGTTTTAATACTATTAATTTTTCAATTTTTATTAACTTATAATTAAAAACCTAATTAATTTAAAATAATTTTAGTTACAAGGTAGGCAAGTACATGTTTTGGCATTTTGGGAAATAATTCCATGCATATATCTATAATTAAGTAGCTTCCGAAGTTTTTTTTATAAATATTTTATTACATCATATTTTAATTTAAACAATTTAAAATTTATAAACTTAGTCAATTTTAAAACAAATGAAGTTAAAAATTTTGTTTGTACATGATTAAAAATATTTCAGATTTAATTCAAATCTTCTTATCTCCTACTACATTACGTGGAAAAAAATATTAAAACATTTACTTATGACAAAGGTAGGGGTGGGGATAGCCTGGTTGATAGGGCAATGGGCCTATGTCCAAGATGTCGTGAGTTCGATTCCCGTGGGGCGAAGACTCCCCGTATAGTAAATGAGGACTGCTGTACGTTAAATCTATGGGATCATAAAGTCCTCCATGCATTAATAATAAATCAAAACCTCTAGGGGTACTGAATTGGAGATTATCGTTTCCTGGTTCGGGTCAAAATTACGATTTGTGGATGAATGAATGAATATATGCATGGGTCCACCCTATAAATGGACTGTGACGTGTGTGTGGATGAAGTGGTATTCTTTAGCAAGAAACACCCTATCTGCGTTAAATTCACTTTGTTTAACCATGCAGGCTTGCTAATATTAGCTAGTTTCATTTGAAACAACAACACATAATTAAAGTGGAAAATTTTAAAGCATAACTGAAAACTATGGACCACCTTATGAAGCCACTTAGTCGCTTGCAGCTGAGTTCATACTGTAGCCGAAAGTCCAGAGGCCTAATTTATCAATCTCAGACCAGCTAAACGGAGGTCGAATTCAAGAATATTTAACAAGAAAAGAGTTTCTAGTGCCCTGATGTCCCTGATTGGTGACACTGGACTATTAGGGTACGAAAAACTCATTCATGCATGGGTGGCAGAACACAGATCTTCTGAATACAATAAAGGGTAGTATATCTCATCTCTCACGATAGATTGCAAAACCAGAATAATTAAGCTCCATGCCACAGTTCTTTTTACAAAACAAATTAACTCCATATTCAAATATGTAAAATCGAAAAAAAACTAACTACAATCTTCAGTTGAGTTCCTTTTTCACTGTTTGGAAAGCATGCTTGTTATTTAAGATTACAAAACCACAAAGTTTTTTAATCATGTTTTTTTTAAACACAGCAGTTGTAGTTGGTTTCAAAACCGTAAAAATAAGGAAATATTCCGGTCAACTTTATTGTTTATTTAATGGACAAACTGCTTTAGAATGGAAATTCTAACAGTTTTTAGCATAAGTAAATTTTTTTATTAAAAATTAAATGTGTTCATTTTTAATTAATTTCATTTTTATAAAATTTATTTAGATAAACTCAGCTATTATTACATAAACATAATCATACATAACAAATCATGACAATCATCAGTTACATAACAAATCAGGTTAGCAAACTTTATACGCATATTGAAATTTTCAACTTTGAATGCATATTAAAAATCACTTTCACCCATGTGTCATTTTATGAAAAAAAAAATACTGAAATAAATTTTATAATCATAACAGCAATAGAGAGAAATGTAGAGCAAATAATAACATGACATAGATAAAAAATAAATTTATGCGCATAAAGATTTATTTAATAATTTATTGAATTTTTTTTTCTAAAAAGTCATGAATATTTCAACTCTCGTATCTTCGTAGTAGTCTCACTATAAATTGAATACTTCAATTGATAAATTTAGAAAATTTAAATCGAATATTTTACGCGGTTTCGCAAATTTTAAATCATAATTGCGTGTACGAAATTAATTTTACGCTAACAAAATGAGTTAAAAAAATTAATCTTAATTTAAATATAGTTAGAATTCGTGTTAAGAAGTAATTAAAGTAAATATAATTATTAATAAAAGTCGTTTCAACTTTTGTAAATAATTAAAAAATGAAACGTATTCTTAGTTAAAGTAGAAATAGCTAAATCTTAAATTAGCTTTACACATTTTCATATGCATGATATTTAAATAAAAATAAATCACTAGACTAAGTTTAGTCAGCAATAATGCAATATTTTTGACGAAATAAATATAATAATATATAAAATAAATATGTAAATATTTTTTTATCAATCTCTTTATGCTTTAATTTATTTTTTTGCGTTTGTAATGAACGTTTAACAAAGACATCATTTCAGTCATTATTTTATTTTGAATATTTAACACTTAAATTTACAAATTATAAGCCTCAATTTTTGCTACATTATTACAATTTTCAAATCTTATTTTGGGTACAAAATTATTTCCAATTAAGAGGAAAAAATGAGTGTAATGATGTGTGACTTTACAAAAACTCAAGCTACTGAAACGTAACCCAATATTCTTTTTTTTTTCTAGCAAAAATTTTTGTTTTAGTAGTTATTGCTGTATATTCACACTTAAATTTGCAGTACATTCGCCCTCAGACAACGTCTCGTATAACTGAAACCCTCCACACAGTTTCTTATAGGTAATCCGATCAGATCACTATGAAAGTAAACTAGTTAAAGAAAAGGCCAGTTAATAGAATATCTAGTAAAAATAAGAAAGTGATAGCAAATATAGGCCTAATTATATTTTTTTTAGTTTATAAATATAATTGGTTTGTCTTATTTACTTGTCTAGCCATTACCTCCTACATCAAAAAGCCTCCACACGGTCTTTTATAAGTAGTCCGCACAGACTGTTTAAAAAGTGAACCAGTTGTGCGCATGAACCCAAAACCTTTTGTAAAATTAATTGAGAGAAATTTATCATATATATTTGAGAATTGAATCTGTAGTGGTTGACAAGTGAATAATTCAAACCAATAATATTCATAAATAAAGCAAATTTTTAGTCATATATTTGCTACCACTTTCTTATTTTAACTGAATTTTGTATTAAATGACTCGTTCGGAAAGTGGATATCCTTCACAGTGGTCTGATCAGACTACCTATTAAAAACCGTGTGGAGGCTTTCAGTTATAGGAGGCGTTGGTCTAGCACCGAAGATTTAATACTCAAATATATATGCTAACTTTCTCTCGCTTACTTTTGAAATGATACTTAGACAAATGACCGGGGCACCCTGGTTTGTTCGAAACAGTACTTTATGTATCGACCTAAAAATCGATAATATTGACCATATTTATTTAAATTAAGGGCCTCCTTTTTTAAAGGCACTAAAGACTGTAGCACCTGCGTCTTCAACAAACTACACTGCTCAAAAAAATTAGGGGAGCAAGCAAAGAAAGTAAGAAAATCGTGCGAGACATCCACAGAGCTGCATGAAATTGATAGTGCATACGTATCAATGCGCGATACAGAAGAAAAAGACGTAAAAACATATGGAATTAAGTTTTAATTCATGGAAACTATGGAGAAAAAACAAAAAGCCGATTTAAGGCAACAATTGGTTTACATGTAAACGATAAAAAAGTAATGTTTTATAATGATGCAGCACTGTTAATGAGGCGTGTCGTCTCCTCGAACAGCTAAGACTGCTACACACCTGTTTCCCATGGATGCGATGATGCTATCGATGAGAGTTTGGGGAATACAGTTCCACTCCTCTAGAAGGGCAATCTCCAAGTCACGGAGAGTTAATGGAGGCCTTGGTCTCGCAGCAATGCGTCTCCCGAGCACGTCCCAAACATGCTCGATTGGATTCAGGTCAGGAGAGCGTGCTGGCCATTCCATGCGCTGTATTGTTTCAGCTTCCAGCATGTTCTCCACAAGACGAGCTGTATGTGGTCTCGCATTATTATCTTGTAAAACAAAGGAATCTCCAATGGCTGCTGCGTAGGGTATGACATGAAGGTCTCAATATCTCGTCTGCATATCTGCGGGCTGTCAAAGTAACGTTCCGAATGATATGCAGGTCCGTACGTCCATCCATGCTTATTCCACCCCACACCATCCAACCAGCTCGTCTGTAGTGTGACCTTTCACGAATGAAAGTGGGGTTATTTTGAGTGCCCCTTTCCCTCCACACCAAAACACGTCGGGTGTCACTCTCCAGACTGAATCGAGACTCGTCTGTAAACAATACGTGGCTCCATTCCCGTAGCTCCCAATCTTTATGTTCAGCAGCCCATCTTCTGCGAGCCGCACGATGGCTTGAGGTCAATGGAATGCAGACTATGGGCCTACGAGCATAGAGACCTCCCTGATGGAGCCTATTCCGTATTGTTTGGGTGGAAAATTTTTGTTCTGTTGCCACGAGAAACTGTCTTTGCAGCTGAGTAGCATTGTCTGTTCTGTTACGACGAGCTGTTAACTGTATATACCGGACATCAGCTGCAGTTGTTGCACGTGGCCGACCTTGCCCTGGCCGACAACTCACATTTCCAGTCTCTTGGAATCGATTCCACAGCCTTGCAACGACAGTTCTGCTGACTGCAACAGCGTCCGCCACACTGCGCTGTGTTTGCCCGGATTCGAGTCTGCCGATGATGCACCATGCAATGGATTCACGTAAATCACGTTGTTGAGACATTTTTAAGTCACCCTTTCTCGAAAACAATAACTGAGAAATCAACTTTCTGAGTTACGGCAGTGAAACAGACGTCTCTGCTACATCCCGATTTCAGCTCTTATCTTCTTTTCTGGTTTGTGACGTCATGAACTTTTATTTGCATATGAAGTTTTCTTCTTCTTTTTACTGCTCGGTCATACATTATAATGATTAATTTTCTGTTACTTATCGGTGTAAATATTTGCGTAATTTCATTAAAACCATGTGCTCCCCTAATTTTTTTGAGCAGTGTATTAGACTTGGACATTATAAAAAATAATTCAAATTTCAGTCCGATCACAGCATTCCTTGTCAGCGATTGCGTATGATCAAAATATTGCATCCGATTGTTTTAATATTATCACCCTTACCATAGACAAACTATGCACTCTGCACCTGAAATGCCCGGCTACCGGGGGGAGGCGAGGGAGTGCATAGGGAGTCTTCCCCACTTGTAAAATAATTATAAATATTTTTCTCTATTTTATTTTTATTTTTGATATTCTAATTTTTAATGTATCCCAATGCGATTTAACATGTATATACTTATCCCAGGCTTTTTTCAATTATAAAATGCTCACAATTGATACAGAACTTAGTTAATACCCAGCACTACCCTTCCCATAATCCTTTTAAATATAACTTAGATGAAGGAGCAGATACTCCCTTAGGATAGGCGCTCCGATAAAACTGTATCAGTCAGTTACTTTTAGAATAGAAAGGGCCGCAAGGCCTCAGACGCCCAGTTCCACTGCAACGAACGAACTTTTAAAATAGAATTTGGTTTCATGCGCACCACTGGTTCACTTTAAGAATAATCTGAGCAGACTACTTATAAAAAACCGTGTAGGAGGTGATGCCTCATCCCTTATAATGGTATTTATTGTAGTACCGAAATGGCAATCTGTCTCTGTAACCAATATGCTTTTTGCGTTGTTTTCAAGTTTATCCATATTATGTCACATTCTAAAATGGTTTTTAAGCCTTTTGAAACTCAGTCATATGTGCTAGAAATATTTTTTAGTTTCTTATTTGTGCATCGTAGTAGTTACAATAATTTTAAATATCATTTCAGGAATCAATCAGGAATTCAAGATTTAAACGTGAAATTATTTAACACAAAAAAACTTATTCCACAGAAAGCGCTGAAAAGTTGACAATTATGCATTTAAAGTTGATTTACCACAGTAATTTTCATACAGCGTCTTATTAAATAATCTCAAAGATTTCCACCTACAATGTGAAAACTATGGTGCAATGCCAATCCGAACTTGGTGCTAAAATTAGGTGAATAATTACTTTATTTCAAGTTAAGAGCGAATTGAGTGCTCATATACACTTTAGAAGATGTAGATAAATCTTCTCAAGCTCAAATCATGATCAATCTCAAATGTTTTTACTCCATTTACGGTTGGCCGGAAGAAATGTTGTTGTTCTTGATTATCTTCGTAAATTTTGGAAAATGAAAGTAATTTTTCATTTTTTTCTGTTTAAAGTGATACAATCGATGATAGAAGACTCAGACTACACTTAATTACTAAATTTACTTATTTATCAACATTATTTCTGAAGATTGGAACTTTTTAGCACGTTCGTTGCCAGCCAAGTGCACGTTCTTATTGAGAGAGGTAATCTAAGATAAATTGAAATCCAAATTTTCTCCTTTAACCCTTTAGGGGGCCATTCACTTCTACTAAAGATAAATTGAAGAGCTTTTGGAATTGAAATTCGTATAAGAATAGAAGCTGATATAAGAGAAGAAAAACTCATTTAGCTTATAAAAAGTTAATTCAAATTTTAATGCCAATTTTTTGGTACCTATTATGAACTTATTGACTTTAATTTTTCTTCATTTATAAAATGAATTTTATGAATGCTGCAAACTTCAAGAGGAAATATGCATTTTATAACTTTTATACGCTTTCTTATACTTAAAAGTGATTGACAATCTTATTCAAACGCACTTCAAGAAAGCTGGAGTTATTAACCAAAGGAAACCTAATTTAAAAGTGGAAGAAAAGTTAACATGGACTTTAAAAATTGGTGGTAAGTATACTTACCACTGCTTTAGAATGGGTTAAGAGCCATTCTAGTTTTCAAATTTTACAATAAATTTAATTCATAATAAGTTTATTTTAATAAGCAAATGTGTTATTGTCATTAGAAAATATCCTTTTTCTACAAAAATAACTGGACGATGGTATGATAATATGCATTTTGTATCACTTGATCTGTTTTATTAACACACACAGCAGGGATGAATTTCGTCTCGTGACGCATCGCGTGATAGGCGAAAAAAAATTAATTTTTGATCTTTCATCACGGACATGTAAAGGTATATATATATATATATA
>NC_092215.1:37712734-37828947 GCF_043381705.1 Parasteatoda tepidariorum
TATATATACCCATGCACGTATAAGTTTCTACGAAGCATCATTACTAAAACTGTGATATAAACTCTAATTTTCTTTATTAAGGCGTATATCCGTATTTTAAATACAATTCAGTTATAAATTCATAAAATATGAAAATATTTGCGAAAATTTTAAAAATTTTTAAATCTTGAAAATATTTTCCTAACTATTCAATTTTAAAGTATAGCTTTCAATTATTAAATATATCTCTAATTGAAATCCTACTTAATTTCCCTTCTCTATACTCTTTGAAATTCTTACCGAATGCTTTAACCAAAATAAACTTTATAGAAATCTTTTGATGTATTTAAGCCATGATTTATAATAAAGTGGAAAATAGTGTAAATTCAAGCAATCCTTCAAGGAAACAACAGACTTAGCGTCTAAGTTCAAAAATAGAGAATCGCAGCTTAAGGCGGTCGACGTTAAGCTTCTTATCTTCGCGGATTCTTCCAAAAAGATTAAGAATTCTAAATTGTGTCTCTTTCAGACTCACAGCTTTTTTTTATTTCTTAATAGTTAAATAACTGTATCATTAAAGTTACCAGCAAATGAAGATAAGGATTATGTGCAAAAAGAACAAGGATGTATTTGAATCTCTAAATTGATTATACCACTTGTTAATTAATTCATGATTTTGGCAAATTACATTTAATGAAGAAACTGACTTAAGCCATGAGCTTATTCACTCTTATTGCATTTTGAGTTTTTTTAAATTTTTTTTCGCGAGTTGTGATTAATTACAGACCTTGATAAGAATTTAATTAATTTTTACCTGGGCTTGCTACATTTAAAAGGGAAATGCATTGTGTGGGGTTTTCGAAAAATGTAAACTGCTGGTTTTGAAAAATAACAGGCTTATTCTCATTAAGATTTAGTTAATTAACGTAAGAGTATATATAAATTAGTGACATACGAATTTTGTAAAAAATGACACCCACATGGTTTTGATATAGAAGGTCATGCGTGGGTTCCATATGAAAATTCAAGGACTAATTTTTGCTGCATTTTGTGTTTAAATTTGAAACGCAAATTTGCTTATTCTAATTTAAAATATTTATATCTAATTGGTATTAAATTTAGTAAATAAAATATTTTCTTGTTCTTGTTTACTATACATCTATACAATCATTCAACCAATTACATTATATCCAATAAATAAAAAAATATCTATCACACCTAATGCCTATTTTGCTTATTACTCATTACAGTAATTATATCATATGAACTAATTCAGTGGATTAACTAGGTAAGTGCTATTCCCTGAGTGACTATTATCTAGGTAAGAAGAAAAATTTTATATCTGTAGTAGTTTATTATAGATTTATTAGAATTAGTGATAAATGGGTATTTGCCCTTTTTCACTTACTACTTTATTTGAAATAAAAATCTTACAAGCATATTCAAAATCAATCCCGATTAGTTATGTTAGAAATAAATTGAAAGAAAGAAACAATTCGGTTAAATAAAACATAACCATATCGATGAGACCCCTTTATGTTATTTACCCTGATTAATAAATATCCATGAAAATGTCACTTGTCTGCTTCATCCACTAAGCAGCTTTTATGACTCAGTTACTTTCTTGAAAATGAAAAAAAAATTCGAAAGTGAATAATATATTTAAATACACTTATACAACTGTCCCAGTTTGATTTTAAAAAATTTATATAATGTTTACTCTAATACTACTGAAAAGTATAAGGATTTTAGTAAATTGAGTTTTAAGGAAAAATGTTGACATAAAAAGTATTACGTTTTTTTGTTGACCGATGCAGCTTTTCACACTTTTTTAGAATATGTCTGTAAATTGATGGTATGTAAAAAAAATAAACATTAAACGTTCTAACAAATATAACTGGCACAGTATGATCTTAAAATATCAATTTAATATTTATCAATACTACTGAAAAGTTCAAAGGGAGTTATTGGATTTAGTTTAAGGAAACATTATGAATATTATGAATTTTAAGCTTTTCTTTATATTCAGCTTCGTAAACTCACTATCCGAATTAAAACTCTCACTTTTGACCATTCAAAATTTCTTGTGCTCTATTTCATTAATTTTGAGAATTATTTCGGTACCAAATTATTGTATTTGGAACGAAACGGAACTCTCAAATATATACCAAAGAAAGAACATCATCAATAAAGCTCGAAAGGAATTACACATATGGACAAACTACAGTTTCGGTTCTATAAACAAGAACTTTCCTCAGTGTCTAAACACTAAATAATGATAGAGAAGTTAAGAGACAAACACAAACAAAGTGGTTTTGTACATCTTAACCACTAAAGCACGGGCTTGTCGCTTTACTCCTCTATCACCCTCTATCATATTGGTTATAAGACACTGAGGAAGATTCTTGTTTATCGAACCGAAACTATAGTATGTCCAGTTCTGTAATTTCATTTGGGTTTCAATCATGTTTTTTTCCACTGTTTAAGTATACAAAGTATACCCTATCAATTTTGGGCTGTGGGAGATTGTTAACTAGAATGTCGAAACTAGAACGAAAACTAGACGGTTTTAAACTGGAATGATGAAATAAGTCGACAGGTTCTATGGTGGTCAAGAAGTTTCCCTCATACCAGGATAATGCCGGGTTCGAATCCTTTTTTTCAGGCATGGGTGCAATTCAGTTCTCTCCTTTATCTGCCCCTTTTTAGCTGTTGGAGCGTCATTCATCCCCCAATATGGTGCTCTTGAAAAAGTGATTTACAATATCGCTCGTTAGAAAAAATGACATGATCTAGCTTAATGAATTTTGTTGGTACTTATTCCTTTATTTATGTATTCATTTATTGAGTACAGTAAGAATTACAAATTATTTCCTTACTTTTTGAAGAAATTCGTTTTCTTGACGAAGTGATGATAGTTGGATGGGAGGAGGTATGAGGATTGACTCAGAACAGGGGGGAGGGGCCTGAAAAAGAGACTTGAGGCCTCATATACCAGTAGGCGTGAATAGGATAGATAGGTAGGTAAATGTCAATAAGATGCTGCCTTTAGTTTTATAACATTACGGACAATTTTTTTAAATGATTTCAATTAAATAAATAACTGAGTTCTTTATATTTTTGAAAAAAAATATATTCATAAATGAAAACTTGGTACCAAATAACTTTATTTAATCTAAACTCTTTCAATTGAAATTATAAAGATTAATGAAATGCATGACATAAACGAGATGGTTTAATCTAATTGCACTTTTAATCAGTGTAATAAAAACATCTTTAAATATGCGCAAATATTTATTCAACTGCAAAATTACTTTCGAATTTCACCAAGAAACAAATAGAAATTCCTCACAGTAAATAAATACCGAATAATAAACAACAGTAACATACAAGATGGACAACAATTTACGTTAGAAGACAAAAAAAAAGGCTTGTTCGTTTCTCAAGAGAGATTGAAAAAGAGTATTTCCTTAATTTATAAATTGCTAGCTACTTTCCCATGAAATTTTCGACGCTAATTTCTCGCAGCAACGGAAATACAGACACCACGAAAAAAAAGTACTCCCCAACGTCGTAAGAAAACGCTGGGAAGTGTTTTAGTTTTTAATTAAAATGATGAGCTAAATGCTTCATTTATCCAAGCAGAAATTAGTATTCCCGCACTTTGGATCCTGGAAGCTGTCATTCAAATATTTACAGAGTGATCACATTTTTTTTTCATTAGTCGAGACACGACATGTTGAGGAATTTAATCTTCCAGTGAGAGAATATATACCACTGTGATGAAAAAAAACTTTGCAGTTGATTTGAGGTTGATGTACACCTAGAAAGACATGTGTCACTTTTAGGGTTTTTAATATTTTGTGTTAAATAAAGTACTTATTTATGAGTCTGTTTTGGTAAAGAATGAGAAAGATTATTGTTTTCCTTTTCTTACTTTTGTAGAAACTAAGGAAGAGAAGTATTTAAAAAAACTAACAATAGTTTATTCTAGACTTTGATGTTTTTAAAATGTTGTATACAAACGCAATCATGAAATAAAGGTCTCCTATTTTTTTTCGAAATACATAGTTTTTTTCATGTTTTTAAATAATTTTAATGATGGACGCTTATGTATTCTTTTATACACGGAGAATTCATTTAAAATTACCGTATTGTATGGTAATAATATGCGGTATTTAAAAAAAAAATGGTAATAATATACGGTATTTAAAACATTCATCTGATAATTTCTCCTGCTGTATAGTGAAGGTTTCCCATATGCTCGGAAAAATTAATTTAAATGGCTTAGAAAAATGAACTAAAAAATTCATTTTTCTAAGCACAATCTTCTGATGAAAGAATATATACCACTTTAATAAAAAAGAACTTCAGGTTGATGTACACCTAGAAAGCTGTGCGTCACTTTTAGGGTTCTTAATATTTGTGTTTAAATAATGCACTTATTTGTGAGTCCGTTTTAGTAAGGAATGCAAGAGATTATTGCTTTCCTTTCCTAATTTTTATGGAAACTAAAGAAGAGAACTGTTAAAAAAAACTAACGATAGTGGTAATGTAACGATTAGTTAATTCTAAACTTTTTCATCTTTAAAATACTGCGCACAATTGCAATCATAAAATTAAAGTCACCTATGTATACAAAGTTTTCTCCTTAAGGTCTCCTAAAAATACAAAGTTTTTTTCAATATTTTTAATCATTTTTATTGATGGACGTTTATCTGTTCGTTTATACGCAGAGAATTTAGATAAAATTACAGTAATGTATAGTAAGGACAGTATAAATAAGACAATGTGGATCTCCTCTAATAGTTTTATTTGATATATTATTTCGGCCTTTTCAAATTAAAATCTTAAGAGAAATAGTAAAATATATTCCAAGCTTTCAAAATTCATTTTAAGTTCTAAAATAAATACACGAAGAAAAAATTATCGTAAAACTACCGTATTCTATGGTAATAACATTTTTGATAAAAGAAAAAGCAACCTAATTCTGGTTAATAAAACTGAAATATACGGTTTTTAAACTATTCGTATGAAAAATTTTCCTTCCATACGGTAACGGTTTACAAGAGTTTTCAAAATTAAAATTCTTATTGCCACACTTTTACTACAAAATATAAAACTGAAATCCAAATTTAATCGAATTAACTGCTTTAATGCCATGCTTTAATGTATCATGATAAATTTACCAAATTTTATACATCATAAAACCATATTTTATTCTTAATTTTACCGAAATCATTCACAAAGCGATTCGGTAGCCGAACTTATTAGTGTTCCTATAGAGCCAGAGAAACACGGTAAATTTTATCATTCTGGTAGTTTTTACAGTACTTTTTTTCTCAGTGAACAACGTTTATTAGTTTTTTTGTACTAATGTTTCTTTGACCAAAGATTTGTAAAATTTAACAATAATTATTTAAACCCGCCAATCAAAACAAAGGAATTTATTTTTCAGAAAAATTATATCTTTAGCTTCGAAAAAAGAATATCAAATTATATCAGTAACAAAAGTTATTGAAAAGTTAATAAGTCACTTTGAAAAAAATGATAAAATGTTTTAACTCCTCATTTTTTTGCTAAGTGTTATTATTCAATATTGCAAATATTCTATCAAAGCACGTAGACATTATTTAATAGAATTTATTATTGCAAGTTATGAAATAACTTTGAAATAAGAGATAGAAATTGTACACTAGACATTTTTTGTTGACTGTTATTATTCGATAATATAAATATTCTGCTGAAGTGTCTAGACATTATTTAGTAGAAATTGTCATAGTAAGTTAAGCAGTGACTTTGAAATAAATGATAAAAACTGTATATTAATCTTTTTTTCTTTCGTTTAATGTTATTATTCGATAATGCAAGTAATCTGTCAAAGTGCTTAGATATTATTTAATAGAGTTTGTGATAGTAAGTTATGCAATAACTTTGAAATAAATGATAAAATTTTATATTAATCATTATTGTTTTGTTAAATATTATTTCTCGATAATACAAGTATTATGTCAAAGCTTCTGCACATTATTGTATAGAGGTTGTCATTATAAGATAGGCAATAACTCTGAAAGTAATGATAGAATAGTACATTTAATGTTATTATTCTATCAATCAAATATTCTGTCGAAGCTCCTAGACATTATTTAAAAGAGCCTGTCTTTTTAAGTTAAACAATAACTTTGAAATAAACGTTAAAAACGGCACACTAATAATTTTTTTCGTTAAATGTTTTTATTCAATAAATCAAGTATTCTGTCGAAGCGCCTAGACATTATTTAATAAAGCTCGTCATTGTAAGTTAAGAATAACTCTGAAATAAATGATAAAAATTGTTCATTAATCATTTTTTCATTAAACATTATATTCTGTCAATAAATTCGATAAATCAAATATTCTTTGGAAGCACCTAGACATTATTTAATAGAGCTTTTTGTTGTCTTGTTTTCAAACTCTTGAGTATCTTTCTTCACCACTCAAATGTTAAAATAGTTTTACTTCAACCTTCCTTTCAAAGACGCATCTATTGTAAACTAAATGTTTTTCTGTCAGACACTGGCACAACAAGGCTCTTCTAACCTTTTACCGATCCGTTGGTACTACTGAAAAGCAACTAATCAATACTAGAAACACAATAGTTTGCTTTAAACGAAAGAAATTCTTTTGTTCACGTGACCTGGGGAGGTAAGGGCCTATTGAATTCGCTGACATTGACATTATCTTTTCTGATGCCACCGGTAGAACAGAATTCTAACTCAGAGCAAGGATTTCTTTGTCTAACTTAATATTTCAACATTGGTTTAGATTTCTTGTTTGGATTCTTTCAGAAAAGTGGATTTTTGTAGAATGCTTATTAAAAATAATCTATTTTTACAAATTGTTTATAAACTTGATCAACATCATTTTTAAAATATGGTTTTTACTTTGAATATTATTAAAATATAAATTTTTACACTTTATTTTAAGCATAAAACTATTGTTTCTTTAAGGGAAAATAATAGTAAATGTTTAGCAAAAAATTAAAAAGTGTTTTTTAGTTGAAAGTTTACTGTTTTCAGATTATTGTACCAAAATATTGAATTTATTTTCGTTGAAACATATGAGTTACAGCATAATATGTCGAGTTCGTCATAGGTAGAGCTGTGATTTATACGAACAAGTGAACTTGTGCTGTCAGTTGGTTAATGGATTCGCTCATTTCTATCAAAATATTTCTGCTAGATACTATTATTTCCATTATTTCATTTCATATACGAACAAGTGAAATTGTGCTGTCAGTAGGCTAATGGATTCACTCATTTCTATCAAAATATTTTCGCGAGATACTATCATTTCAATTATTTCATTGAAATTTCTTGTTTATATTATCTAAGAAAAAGTATTATTGGTACTTTAATATCAGTAATTGTAATTGCAACTTATTTATCAGTAATAATTTTCAATGAAGACTATCAAAAGTTATTGATAGTTTTGGAACTATTCAAAACAAATATAGGATCAGTAACCAAAAGATATGCCCAAACTAAAGATGACCGCAGAATTTAGGTTGCTACTCTAAAAAAATAAGAGCGTCTCTTGTGGGTAGATCGACATGAAAAAGGGCTAGACTGGAACCTTGAGACTTCTGAAAATGATGGGGAAAAAGTATCTTACTGACCTCGTTTTGATGATGTACAGTTAGTTGCAAAATTTTATATATTTATCTATATTAATGATCACAAATCAATCTACGCAATTAACTGAAACTATGTTTCTCTTACGTGCTGTATTTCTAACGTCACTTTTTAAGAGACTTACTTTAAACTTCGACGCAATGTTCTAAATAAATGCAGTTTTCATTGCACCCAATGATTTTTCAATTGGTTTGACTAATTTTGAGCAATTCGCAAAAATTTAACATTCAATAAGAATAAAATATAACCCCTGCATAATTTAAGAAAAAAAAAGTATTTAAAAATATCTTCAATTATTATTTACAGAGAAAAGGGAATTCAATCTTCTACGAAACTAATGTACAAGCATAATTAAAAAGTCAGTGTTAAATACCATAAAAAGTACCATAGAATTTTGATGACCAAGTCTCCAATACATTTCTTATAAATTGATTATGATTACATTTCAAGATTTTGGAAGTCTAATTGATATACACTCAGACAAACCGAAAAGAGCAAGACTGGCTCTTTCAGACCTTTTAGATATACAGCAATGTTCTATCTTTCTAAAGTTAAAATCACTTCTGACGCTGGTTTAATATAGAAATGAACGACGTTCCGTTCTTAGATAGTGCGTAAGGTCACAACACTATACAGAGTTTGTACCATAACACGGACTGATAATACATGGTACCATTTGAGTTAAATTAAACTTATGCAAAGTGTATTGTATTTCTCGTCAGTCAACTTTATGTTTTTCAAGCAGAAGATTCCATTTTCTGAATAATAAGTGAATAGTTTTATTTTGCAACTAATAGCTCATCACGGGTCAAAATGACCTGGAAATACAATGCAATTGATTGGACTGCAATTAATGGTTAAATTACTCTTATTTACTGAACTATTATTAAACTATTTACTAAACTACTAAAACAATGAAAGAACAGCATCATTCCGGGTAAAATGTCACAAAAAAACATATTCGGAAACATCTATTCACTGCAAGTTTATGCATTCCCTGTTATCTTAATTTTAAAGCATTAGTATGGTGAAAAAAAATACAAGCCATCTTGCTCAGCATAAGGTCTACTTGAATCAAATAATAATTTTTATACGTTATTAAGCTTCAAAATTTTGTATTAATTGTGATAAATGGAAAACCTACATGTTGTAGATTGATTGGGAACTGCATATCGGGGCTAGCATTCATTTATACTATTTTTAAAAGGAAATACATCTGAAATCCGTAAAAAAATGTTTTTTGTTATCTAGATTTATGGTATATTATGGCCGGTGGTAGCCTAAAGAATTGAGCTCCGGTCAAAAGGGGTCGAGGTTCCTCGACCTCGTGAGTGTTCGTAAAAACCGTGGAGTCGCCGAGGAGAAACCTTGGGTACTGGGATCTAAAGAAACCTTCCTTCTCTCCAGATCTAAGTCAAAACTGTGAAAGTGGCCTCACGAATGGGTGATGCTGGGGAATGGATATAGCAGGGAGGTTTAGAGCTAAGTCGTAAATTTCACCTTAACGGTGCTCTCTTGTCAAAATTATGGCAAACCGTCCTGACTTAATACCCAAATTCCAATAGCTGACGTGCTTGGCTTGTCCAAGTGTCATAAGAAAAACACTACATAGTATTGGTTATATTTCTCTGATATGCCGGCCAGGTGGTCGAGCGATTAGCGCGTCTGACTGCGAAGCCAAGGTCTGTGGATTCGAATCCCGCTCTGGGCATGGATGTTTCTTCCTCTATTGTGTTGTTCTCTGTTGTGTGTGAAGCGTGAATGTGGACCACCCTATGAACGGGTTTGTGGCAGTGAGGCGTGGGCAATGTTACTCGCCTCTGTGACTTTGGTTCACAGGTGCCCACTGGGTAACGCGAAATGAGTAACACCTCTGCCATCTTCTAAGGCGAAACGAATAAAGTTCAGTGCCTGCCATTCGAAAAAAAATAAATAAGTAAAATATTTCTCTGATATGAAAAAATCAGCAAAACCTTTGACACTTTTGTAATAAATTTACTCTAATATAAACATTTCAATGTTTTTAATAATTTAAAACAATAAACTTTCGTTTTCTTTCAGAACAGTTTTCGATAGTTTTACGAGGATAATCCGCTTTCTTTATAATATTTTTTCGCCGATGATATACGATCTTAACTTAATCAAATCCATAAAAACATACAATTTTTCCGTTCCTCCCACCATGCTAAGAGTAAAATAGATGATTTATGAGACGAATTGAAGATAAGGAGCAAAATTCAAAGAAATAGTTCTTAACTCAGATCATAGATTGGTTTTTCATGTAATATATCTTTTCTTCTTTCTTCCAGGAAGTTTCCACAAACGTTTAATTCTTTTTTCTGAATTTGCTGGATTTACTGAAATAGTGAAATAATTACGTAAAAATGTTATTATTTATATCATTTAATTTCTCTCTAGTGACTAGTATAGTTTATTATCCATTTTGAAATATTGATGTATTTGTGTTCGGATTGTTGTTGTTTTTCCTTAAAAAAAATATTAAAAATGTTCCTTTGAAAATCCTTCAAGCATTTTTATTTCATTTTTACTTCATGTCTTTTTTTAATTAAATTATACCTTTATTTTATATTACTTCATTTCGAACTTTTGCTTTTTTTATATTAGTTTATTTTGGTATAATTTTATTATTGGTGACATGTAGTAGATCTCCAAAGTAAACAATGGCCTTTTAATGTCCAGTTTCATAAGCTTTAAAATTTGAATCAATTTCAAAAACAGGAATTCAAATAACCGTGATACTTCAGCAATTGACCTGGAATAGTTTTGTGGCATTTAAACTAAATTTACCTTATATAACGAAGGAAATAAGCGTATCGGGAGAGAAAAACCACGATATTTCTGCTAAGATCTCACAGTGAGAAAATAATTATGGCAAAAACTACCAGTATATTGCAAAAACTTACAACGTGTCTAGTTCTATGGGAACACTTAAAAACTTGGTAATTTTTACCATAGCGCTTTGGTGATGATTTTAGTAAAATTAAAAATGTAATCTGGGTTTATAAAAAGTGATAAAATTTGGTAAATGTGGAAAAAAACCATTTATCATTATATCATAGAGCATGGAACAAAAACCAATGATTCGGGTAAAATGAATTTTCAGTTTTGTATCTTTTACTAAATGTAAATGTATAATGTAATAGGAAGAACCTGAATTTACGAACTAAAAGTCCCGAAACTTAAGCTGAAAACCTGAATTTCTAGTAAACCGTTACCACTTGATCAAAAAAGTTACCAAATTAATGGTTTAATGTCGTATACTTTATTTTTATTAACCAGAATTACATTTTCTTTTACCAGAAATGTTATAGCCATACAATAGGGTAACTTTACCTGAATTTTTTCCATCCATGTTTAGCGAGTGAAAATAGTACCCTGACACATATTTCATATATTACTGACAATATTCAAAGCTGCCAACTTGTACTGGGGTTAGGAAAAATTTTACAAAGTAACATTCAAGTAAAGATTAAAAAATAAAATGTGCTCTAAAAATTAAACTAGTTTTAACAATACATAGAAACATAACTGCCTAACTTATTGATCTTATGTGTTTATGCAGGGGTAAGAGAAAAATAAGGAAATACGATACTGACTCTAGGTAAACAATTTTTCTTTAACCCTTTCGCGTCGACAGTCACAAATACGTGCCAGCATAAAATCGTATCAATCAGGGTAAAAAGATAAAACTGGTAACCAAAGTAGTTCTTTAGCAATTTATTTGTGGGCGGGGTTATAATTGTATGATTTATTTTATTCACCATTACTTAGTTCAATATAAAATTATATAGTTATACTTTGAACTAACATTGATTCTATCTATGATAAAATTAGCAGTAATTAAAGTAAAGACAAAGTAAGTCTGTCAAATTAGCATCGCTTACATTTAAGTTACCGTTCTTTTATTTATTTACATCCTGATTTTGTACGAATGCTTTTATGAATCACCCGTCCCCAAGGGGTTAAGCAACAAAGTTTTTCGAAGACTTTAGATGGCAAAATTGTTGCCACTATTTGAAAGATCATGTTTGAAGCTTTTAGGAATGGGGTTCTTTTTATCCATGCAAAATTGCGAAAGATGTGCCTAGGAAGTTAAAAACTTTTTTAATTTTTCAGTAACACTATAATTAAAAAAATATTCTAATATAAATATTGCAATTCTACAGAACGATTTCAAATTTGTAAGTATTAAAGCAGGAAATAATTTATCAATTTTTAGCTTTATCCTCAGTTCGGAACAGGAAAAGTTTGCGTGGGTAAAAATGACACATTTTTGAAAAGCTTCAAGCATGATCATTCAAATTGTGTCAACAGTTTTGTCATGTAAAATTATCCAGAAACATTTTATGCTAAGAAAAATTGTTTTACATAGAGTAAATACAAATATAGTTCCGCATTTTTGGTCAACCCCTGAACGTTTAAATTATTAATTTTTCATGGTAAATGAAGCAAATTTTTTTAAACCATGAGTATCAAAATTTATAATGTAATGTACGTAGTGTAATGTAATTACATTAAATTATTAATGTTACTACTTTTAAGAAAAATATTACTTAGTGTAATTACAAATTGTCAAACATAAATGCTTCAAGATATAGTAAGGACGCAGTTAATGTAAATCAACACTCAAAATCTAAGCTAATGCATATATTATAAAATGCATACATGCAATATTTAATAATAGTTATATTATTTGTAATGAATGGTAAAGACAAGTTCAGCCTATACTTCCAAAGCTAAATTTTAAAACCACCTTGCAAAACGGTATTAATTAGTCACAGCCTCTTAGTCGTAATCTTAAAGCACCCTTTAAAGAGCTACAACATCTAAGAAACATTAAAGAGTGTTTGATTTCTGAACACGCAATGGTCTTTACCATAAAGCATAGATGTGATCGTACAACTTCATTAAGCATGTTTCACACATATTGTCCATTCAACTTTTGTCTAACTTACGCTAACTTCATTAAAGTTTCAAGATCTTTGCACCTTCGTTTCCGTCATATGTTAAAAGATCACAATTCTCACGCAATGAGAATAAAGATGTAGTTGAAAATTATGTCAATTATGATGAGATCGCTTTTGAAAAGACACGCTGGAATTTAAAGGAACTTTGTCTTTGTGTGAAAACTTTATTCTTAGGTAAAATATACTGGATGAATGTGGATAAGAGTGACCATGTAATGAATAAGAGTGACCGCCTACTTTTTAATATCTTTTTTCTTCCAATTTAACACGTTTGCGCCGGGGTGACCCACCGGTGGGTCATGCTGGATTGTTTCATCGGGCGGCGCACCGGAGTAAAAACAGGTATCAAATAAATTTCATTTTTTAGTTTTGTTGCGGGAATAATAAAAATCCATAACTACCTATTGTTTTCAATGGATACAATTTTTATATTGAATTGCTTCTTCGCCGTGATAAATTTCCTTACAGTGAATTGTTATTGTTGAGAATAGATTAACTCCTCCCGAATATTATCTAATATTGAAATGGTTCTTCTAGTAGTATTTTCTCTTCTCCATCCCGCTTTCAGGCGCAACACCCGGCGAGAACTTGTTAAAATAAATATTTGAACAGCTTAGTGATGAAGCAGGTAAGTAACATTTTCAGGGGTCTTAATGGGATCTTACACAACTTAATTAATCAGGGAAAACAGCATAAAGAGGCCTCATCAATATCGGTATGTTTAATGTGAAAGAGTTTCTGGTTTTCTTTTAATGTTGACTAATACACACTAGCTCAGAGTATGCAGCATGATTTTTATTTCAAATTAGGTTATTTCAAATAAGATAAGGCAAAAAATTATAAGCCCTGCCTTCTACGAAATCTATATTTCATTTTAATATCAGTGTTGAACAGCCGAGCCAAGTTTGAGTTTATGATTGCCAATGTTTGACTCCGAAGCTTTGTAATTTTAAGCACATACCAGACAAAGGAATGCCTGGATCAAGTATTGGAAAACATTTGCCTTCGTGGAGGACTTTGTGATGGAACTAACCCGCATTTGCGTTAAATGGAGAGGGAAAACATGAAGCCTCCCACGGTTAGCCTGACAGCAAGGGGACTCTAACAAATGATCCGTTTCTCACTGAGGGTATTTTACGTCAGCACTATGGTTGGGGCTGCTCGCAAATATCAATCGTGTCAACTAGCCATTGCTGGGATTTGATCCCGGATCACCTCATTGGGAGGTGAGCTCTCTATTCTCTTTGCCACCACGACTTACTAAATCTGTATTTTTATTTTAAAACCGTTATTGAACAGCCTACCCAAAGTTTTGGGTTTATGACTACTAATGCTCAACTCCATGACCCTGTAATTTTGAACCCAATCCAAAAAACAAGGGAACTCTTGAATCAAGTATTGGGAGAAATTTGTCTTCGGGGAAGAGTTTTTGATGGAACTAATACGTATTTGTTACACGCAGAAGAAAACCACAAATACCTCTCACGGTTTGTCCGACGGCAAGGAGACTCTTACCTATGATCCACCTAACACTGAGGATATTTTACGTCGGCTCTATCCCCTGAAACATCACGTCTCTTACTAAATCTATAAAAAAATGGTTTAGATACCATTTTTTTTTCTTTTTACCCTGATTGTAGTCAGTCTGAAAATTCCACTCACCTAGTTCTTCCTTTCAGTTCTTCATTGAAAATGGTATTATTTATTATACATGTTAATTTGTCTTAAAAAATTAGTTTAGATACCACAATTCTTTCTTCTTACCCTGATTATAGCCAGTTTGAAAATTCTACTCATCTAGATCTAGTTCTTCTTTTAAAAATGGTTGTAATTATTGTGCATGATAATTTGATTTAAAATCCTTTTAAGGTTTTAGGAAAGGATTTAAGGTTCTAGGAAGGGCTCTGGCCCACAAGAGGCTGTCATGCTAACAGAAGAAGGTAAGAAGCAGGAGCTGTCGTATTGTTAAATTTCTGAGGAATTCATGGTGTATGTGTAGATAGGTTTATCTTATCATGGCAATCGTCGTTCTTTTGTTCATTTGTTTTTAAACTATCCTTATTTATTTGTCAATACATTAAAAAATCTTTTGACCTAGCTTATTATATGTTTACTAAGGATCCATACTCTAACAAAAAATAAAGATTTAGTCCAATAGATGCCTGGTTTTGTTTTGTTTGCATAACCTCTGCTCACGGGGTAAAATCTAACCCTACTATCATTATATGAAACTGATTTAGAATATCAGGAATAAAAAAAGAAGAGTTAAAAATTTGAGTCATCAATTTAAAAAAGTTGTTTTTGCAGTGAATAAAAAAATGTAAAACCACAGAACACAATGACCAAAATAAAAACAGAAAAAAAAATATGAAGAACAGACATAACTAACAGTTTTACTAAAACGAGGAACATTCCTTGATTGATTTTTCATCCAATGAAGACGATAAAAACACATTGTGAGTGTTTTTTACCGAATTTATAGTATTTCCAAATTTCCCATAGAGTTACATTATGCTTCACATGCATTTCTGAGTTGTTTAACATCATGTTCGGGATGATATCACTCCACATTTTGTCTCTAAAATTGCACTCTCTCTAAAATTCATTCATGTTTAACTATGAAAAGTGATCTAAATTGCACTTTCTCTAAAATTCATTCATGTTTAATTATGAAAAGTGATCTAAATTGCACTTTCTCTAAAATTCATTCATGTTTAACTATGAAAAGTGATTTATACATTAAAAAAACCTACAAGAAAATAGTGGTTGCACGAATTTCTTTGAAAATGGATAATTCCTTCTATCACCTACCACTTTAATATTAAAAATAAAGCATTTCGTTAACTTTAATTCCGCATATAAATAATCGCATTAGTAATTTTTAATAGTTTGTAACAGTATCTTTTTTCTATGGCATATCTTAATAATAAATTACCTGCGCTACCATAGCTTTTCTTCTTTCACAGAGTCCTTTTAAAAGGACGATAGGAACAAATAGGCTAAAAACTATTTAGAATTATATTTTTCAAAATAATTTTTTCATTAACTATACTTGCTACAAACAGTGGTTAGGTTTAATTTTGTATCAAACTAAAATGCTTATCAAGCTACTTAATCTTAAAATTCCTAAATATAAACCTGGATCTCGATAATTACTTCAACGGAGTTGGTTTAAAAAATTATCTTTCACAATTAAGAAAGTCAAATTAAGGAAAAATCTATAAATTCAAGCACAAAAAATGCATTTATTTATTTATTTTTTTTTGTCGAAAACAAAAACTATCCTTTATAAAAACAAGTTTCAAGGCATAATTAAGCAAAAAGTCATTTGTTTAAATCAATAATCATTAAAAATAGTTAACACCCTAGATTAGTTTTGGTTAAGATTATTTATGGAATTTCATGTTCGACAAAGAGCAGACAAAAAGCAAAAACTGTTTTTTTTCTTTCCTCTTATCTATTAATACATTTTGAATGCTACGCTAATATAGACAGATTTTGCTAGTTTATAAAAGGTTCAGCATGACGAAAAAAGTGGTGAATTATATATGCCTACGAATTGTTTAAAAATAGTGGTGGATAAAAATCTACTAAATTGAATTTATTAAACCAAGAATCGCAATATTTAAGTAAATTTTGAATAAATTTTCTGCAATTCCATAAAAGAGTGTAAATTTTATAGTTCTATATCATGTTATACGCTGTCAGTCAGCTGTTTTTCGCAGCCTATGTGGAAGGTCAGTGTTGACGCAGCCTTAATCTAATTTTAGTGTCAGCCACCGGTGGTTGACGCGGCCTAAATGGAAAGTCCAGTGTCAGCCACCGATGGCTGACGCTGCGTTCAACGTGTAAAAAGGAGTAAGCATAGAGTAATAGACTAAAAACTGTTAATAAAATTTTTTTCTGCTTCAATCAATAGCATGGAACAAAATAGTTTCACGTATCTATTTAAATTCAACTACGTGTATCTTTTCAAAAATAACTTACACTGCAAAAAAATTTTATGTATCTGAATATATAGAAACAACAGAAATGGGGGTAATCACATTGCACCCAAGCGGTACACTAAGTGCTCTATTACACCTAAATCAAATGATAGTTCCTAGTCCATTGAAAAACCCAGAATATTCTATTGCTCTACTTGGTGTAAAGTAACCACAATCAACCACCATGTCTGTTAATCAGTAATACGAAAATAAGTACAGTAATATATGAAGAACATAACAGTCTGTAAATTTATTTTTGCAGAAAAATATAAAACAAGAATCAATAATTTATAGATTGCATACATACACTGATTAAAACATAATCTAATTAAACACTGATCTAATTAAAATATAAGCGTGACAGAGGGAATATTAAAACGAAGTTTCTATTGAAGAAACGCGGCGTTGAAGAATATCACGAACGGTCGCCAGCTGGTCATAAGCTGTAAACAATTACAGATGATATCAAAACGCGCCAACATTGGAATTTTCAGAAGTGAAAATATTTAAAGTATGGTGTAAATGTGCATGATCTTGGTGGAAACTTTCAGCATTTTCGGTTTTTAAAGCTTTAACAATCCTTTTATGTGTTTATGAAAACACGTTTTTTTATTGTTAAATTGCAAAAAAATGTTCCTTCACGCAGCTTTTAGGGTTGTTCAGCATCAAATAGAGGGAGATATTACAACAGAGTTAACAACAGTGAAGGTTTAAATATGGCGATTCATGGTCTAAAAATTTAAGGGGCATTTCATTCATTTTTATACTAAAAAACAATGTCTTTCGAAACGTAGAAGGAACATTTTTTTTTATAAAAAAAAAAGCTCGTTTGTTTGAATCAATGGCATGTAACTTAATTTTTTTTTTATAACAAAAAATTTACACCTGGGATTAATTTTGGTTTATATTACGCCTGGAGATTCATGGTAAAAAAATACACAAAAAAGGCAAACTCATCAGTCTTTCTAATCAATAACATAAAAACTAAGATTTTTTCAAAATAGTTTGCAACTAGGAGTGATTTTGGTTACGTGGTTCAACATGGTGTTTATAGTTGGAAAAGAACACAAAAAAGACAATTCAAGTTTTTTTTTTATTGTAAATTAAAAATCAAATCCTTTATCATTAGTGATTAAAAATTATCAAGTAAAAACTTGCGTGTGAATATCGATAATGAGTAACTTTAAACTTGAAAAATATTTTACACTCTGGATTGATTTTGGCTAGGATTATACGTGAAGTCTCATGGTCACATATCATTTACCCGTAAGGCTATTTGCAATTTTCACGCTCTCTAAGCAAGTCAGCGCTTTAATGCTCTCTCGATAAATCTAGCATTCCTTGAGGGTATTACTCTGAAGACATTTCAGGCATAATAGCAAACGCTACTGGAAATTAAATCTCTCCTCTTGATGTCGATAATTAAATTACTATAGTATTAACTCGCTATTCAACATCATTAAGCATCCTGACAATGCAGAACTTCAAGGATAGTGTAATGTATTAGATTCATAATTTACTGGGCATTTGAGGAGAAAAATACTTCTTATTTCTCTTAGCCTTCAATTATTAAATATTTCGCCAATAATGAAAATAATGATACCTTGTGATCCAAGAAAAATTCTAGAAAAAAAAAAAGAATTAAAAAAAATGCAGTGGAAAGAAATGTGTGGCTTCCTGCTTTGAAAACCATTTCTGTTATTACCAGATTTCAAATTTGATTGCAAAGTTTATCAATAGATGGTGCTACTACGTGAATTAATTTTGAGAACATTCTAAACAATCTAAAGCAGTCTGAGGACAAAATAAATAAGTTCGTCAACAGATACCACAGATCGGTTAATAGTTGTAGGAGCAAAATGTGTGGTATCCTGTTTGGGAAATTAGCTTTCTATTATCACCAAATTTTAAAATTGTTTACATTGTTTATTAATAGATGGCGCTGCTACATCTATAAAGTTTTAAAACATTCTTTCAAACTAACCATGACTCAAAGCAACCTAATGCTGTCTGAGGACAAAATGAATAAGTTCGCTAACCGCTGATAGCGGTTAAACTGTGTAACAGCATTTGCCGCTGAAAGGCAGGCAATTCCAACAGAAAAATTTGCGCAGGTTTTTATCAAGTTTATCCTCCAGTTTCACCACGCTTTTGATCCACGTAGTTGCTTGAAAAATATTGCGTTTGAAATTTTCTCGGTTAATAGTGCCATTTTTTTGTAAACTCAGTAACTAGTTTTGAAACTTGGTCAGGATAAATTCTCTGGTTTCCTAAGCAGTACGAATGAAACAGCACAATTCTATTCAATTCTACTTTTCTTAGCATAATTTTTCAAGCTATCTCACATTTTTGAATTAACCGATTTGTTGATCGTTTACATGAACGAAATATGAGATTTAAGAAACCCATGTTATTTACATTTTGAAAAGCTGTGTTATTGTTTAATAATTATTAACTATGCATTTAACTAATCATTATTATTAACATTTTATTTAACTAAAACTTGATTTATGGACATCGAATGATTTTAAAACTCAGCACAAGTCTAGATACATATAATTTTAAAAAAAAGTTTTAAATAATATTTATTTTAAATTACAATTTTTCAGTTTCCTTACATTATTTTTTTACTAACTTCCATTAATAATAAAGCATAATACTACCACATAAACTTTTTTTCCAAATTTTCCCCATCAATTTATCAATATACATAGTAGAAAAACTTCGTAGCTTCTATCAAGCGCTATGAATTATCATGTTTTATTTGTTTTTCTTCAAATGGAATATGGCATTTAAACAAAATTTAATTTATGAACAACCTTCTTTTTTTTAAACTTACACACAAATCTTGATACATGTTCAACTTGACAAGAGACTTTAACTCCAAATGTGAATTTTGTGGGCGAAAAATATATTTTCAATATACATTGCTTTTTTTTCACAAATTCCAATACATGTCAATACTAAAAACCAAATAAGCCTCTATTTCTAATGCACCAACCTCCATTGTGGGAGAAATTAGCTGTTCTTGACAAGTATCATGAAATATAAAGTTTCTTTTTGCTGCACTTCAGCTTTAGAATAAATGGTAGATAAAACTCGCATTTTAATAAAACTTAATTTATGGACATATTATATTTAAATCTTAAACACAAGTATGGCTATATATTTGACTTGACAAGGAACTTAAGCCTAAAAAATAGTTTGAAAAGAATTTTCATTTTACATCCAATTCGAATTTTCAGGCTGAAAATTTCTAATCCACATTGCTTTTTTTCCAAATTTCCATTTATATCAAAACATAATACCAAACTAAGCTTTTATTTCCTGACACGGTTTATCCGACAAATATGAAAATCTACACTTCCACTATGGATTTATTCAGGATACAGCAAAATATAAAAACAACAAAAAATCTATGCATTCGAAAATGAAGAACACCATACGACAACAAAGGATTGAAAAGAAAACAGAATTCCTGTGCCTGTTTAGATGTTCCGAATATAAAGAACGCTTAAAAAAATAATAAAAAAAAGATAGCGTCCTAGAATCTTTGCAACATCTTCTTCTGCACGTACTTCAATTTACGCGAGAATCAGGCTTGCTTGCTTACTGATTGATAAATCAGATTGGACCCTGGTTTAGTAAAAGATTGAATGGAACTGGGGAGATTGTGCAATTGTTTTATCCCAGGAAACAAAACTTTTTTCGTGTAAAAAGCGTCAAGTGTAAAGAGAATTTGATAAAACCGAAACTGTAACTTTATTGAATATCGAATTGGAAATTTTTTTTTACTGTTTAATAGTCGGTAAAAAGAAATTTCTTGAAAAATTCAGTTCTTTTCAAAACAAAGTTAAGAATATTTTTAAAAAATATAAACAGGGTGTACCGTAACGACCACCTTTAATAATTATTTCAAGAATCCTTATTATATATGAAAATCCTTAAAAATTAATTACGATCATCATCACTTTGAGCAGATTCGGTGACTCATTAAGATCTGCTGTTACAGCTCAATTAACCATTTTTCAGATATTATCAAAAATGCCGTCTGCTATGGCTTTATTATTTACATTTTATACGATCATGAAACCTGTGAGCTTTTGTTTCTATAGATATATGAACCATGCAGATGTATGTAGATGCATATAGGTATATGCTGTCTGCAACATGTAAGACAAAAAAAAATCACGCTACCTCATACAATTGACTGACGATGTCCAGAGTACTCGAAAATTGGAATTTTTGGTAATGAAAGTAACTCACTAATGAGGTGAATGCTCAAGAGCTTGGTGTAAGCATTTCCCAATATCTGTGTTTAGATTTAACTCTACCATTTAAAATATTTTCTTTCGTTAATTTAGATGTATAAAAACGAGAAAGACAACAACAAATTCATACCATCTCAAACAATCGAAACACAATATACAGAGTACTCCAAAATTGACGTTTTTGGTTGTGAAAAAAATTCACGAATATTGAGAATGCTCATGAGCTTGGTGCAAGCACTTCCCATTATTGATGTCTTAAATTAACTAACCCCGTTAAAAATATTTGAATATATAAAGATTTTAGTGGATGAAGCAAGAAAGTGACATTTTTAAAGTTAATTATTAATCGGGGAAAATAATATAAAGAGGTCGCATTAATATGGTTATGTATAATAAAACAGAATAATTTTTTTTTCACTCAAATTTTAAACTAACTATTCAAAATTAATTTTGAGTATGCTTTCATTATTTTTATTTCAAATTAGGTAGTGGTAAAAAATAAGGTAATAATTTTTCCCACCTTCTAATAAATCTATAATAAAATCAATCGATTTAACATTTTTTTTCTTTCTTCTTACCCAGATTTTAGTCATTCGAAAAATGTTATTTTACTTGGTTCTTATACTCACCTCTTCATTAATTTTGGTGTTACTTTTTTGTTTGGTGTTATTTGCCCAATTTGGTGTTAACTTAAAATAAAATTTATCCGTATGCAATTTTATAGTTTGTTCAACACTAACTATCGGAGAGATATTTCATTACAGTTCATACAGTGCATGTTAAAATCCTTGAAATTATTTAATAAAGCACTGTATAGAAAGTTATTACCGTAATTAAACTTTAAATGTAAAGTTGCAAACTATTCAACGCTTTCCGAAGAAGAGATTTTTTAGTGTTAAGCAATTTCATGTTTAAATCTTTATTTTTTGATTTATTAAATGAGATTTAAAATTATTCTTTCCACTACGATGCAAAAACAAAAATAAAATAAAAATATGTCTAACACATGCAACTGAGATTCTAAAGGCTTAAAGACATTTAAGAATATTATGCGATATGGACAACTTGAAAACCACATATAAAGCATAAATTATATAGATTATAGAGAGAAACGGACGTTTCGGTACTGTATTATATACCATCATCAGTACTAACAGAGACTTCAGTTCCGCCGTGATATTCTTAGTTTCTCCCTTAATAATGGGTTTTGCTGTAGTATTATCAAAATGTATATAGTTCGTTCACCAGGAGTTGAGACTTGGCTCCACCTTCTCGGACGCAGAGTTCATTTCAGCGCGGGAGTTAGAAGAGAAACATCTCCATTGCTGAAATTGAGGCAATCCTTAATTTGCGCCAAACACAAAAAGTGAATTCTTTTTCAGTCACTTACTTTGCTTTATCATCTGTTATCTTTTGTTTTTGTTCCTACAAAAAGAAAACTGCTAATAAATAAGTAAATAAATGCAAATAAAACANAAAACCGCATATAAAGCATAAATTATATAGATTATAGAGAGAAACGGACGTTTCGGTACTGTATTATATACCATCATCAGTACTAACAGAGATTTCAGTGCCGCCGTGATATTCTTTGTTTCTCCCTTAATAATGGGTTTTGCTGTATATTATCAAAATGTATACCTGTCTCTTTTTTCTATATTATTTACAATTTACACATTTTTTTCTTTTTTAATAAACTACAGCAAAAATATAAACCGTCCTATTTGAGATTATACTTAATATTTAATTAGAAATTTAATCAATAAAGTTTTTCTTTCAAAAAGAATACAACTTTTAAGTAGAAACAATTTTAAAAAAACACGAATTAAATAAATTTTTACATAATAAAAAATTGGCTTTTTTCAACATCTTTTTAATGAATTCTTCAAAAAAATTATTTTGAGATTTCATTACACTATCATAACTACCTAACCATTAAAGTCTTATTTGCTTTAAATTTATTTAATTACATTTCTGAAGAAAGTGCTATTTTATGTTTCGAACTTAAAAATACCTTATATTTTAATCCATGTTTTTAAACACGCTAGTTTGCTTATTTAAATGCAGGTGATTATCTAACATTGACTGCTATAAAAGACGCCGTTGTCTCAAGATCCTTTAAATATTGAGAGAAAACTTCAATAAAAATGCAAATTTTTGTTTGACTAAGGCACCATCACAGTTTGGATTTGAAAAGAAGGGAGGATTCATGAAGTAGAATACAATAATATTACCAAAAACCCTATTGTATTACTAAGTAAACATTGATCGATATGAAATAAAAGGTAATATTCGTCTTGTTATTATTGAAAAATGTTTCAACTTTATATTTTTATCTTTTATTTTACCAAAGACATTAGTTTTTCTTATTAAGGATAAATTTATCACGTCCTTTATATATATTTTTTTTGAGTTACATTAAAAAGTTTTATGAGTCTCCTTATTATTCAGGTTTTCATTGTATCAGATTTTTTGTTGCATACTTTAGTTTAATTTTTATTTATTTCAAAAACGCAACTACGTAGTTGATTTGATTATTTATTGCCACTAATAAATTTAAATAGCTTTTAATATCAGTCGTTAGAGGCATTTTAGACTTTCGCTTTAATGGAAAAGGGGCCGGGCCGTAAAAGGCCTCAAGCGCCCAAATAAATTTTGATGATGATGATGATAGTTTTATTTATTTCATATATATCAAGTACCTATTATATACATCAAGGTGATGTAAGAAAAAAAAATTTTAATGTTGACTTTAACACGTTCTCGCCGGGGTGACCCACCGGTGGGTCACGCTAGATTGTCTCATCTTGGCAGCGCACTAGAGTAAAAACTGGTAACAATAAATTTCATTTTTTAGTTTTTTTTCCGGGAATAATAAAAATTCATAACTACCAATTTTTTTTAACGGATGCAATTTTTATATTGAATTGCTTCTACGCCGTGATAAGTTTCCTTACAGTGAATTGTTATTGTTGAGAATAGATTAACTCCTCCCGAAGAATATCTAATATTGAAATAGTTCTTCTACCAGTATTTTCACTTTTCCTGGTGTGAACGTGTTAATATCTGACACAAATTTCAGCATTCAGTGCCTTTGAAATATTTTACCTATTCGTGTCTAGCGTCCTTTTATTAGGACGGTTCCTTTTTGTAAAAAATAAAAAATTAGTGGAACCAAACGTATTTTATTATTATTAGTATTTATTTTCCAAAAATAAAGTGTTTCTATCTACAGCAATATGTCAATGATATTAATATTCATAATTAGATCGAAAATCAAAGCATAGTCCTTTTTAAAAGCTAAAGTGGTACGTAACAGAACTGAACATACATTTGGTAAAAAAAATAAGAAATAAAAACTACCAAATGGTGTAAACAAATATGATTTTTTTCGTAACGGTACTTTTCATATGTAGACCACTCTTTGGGGTCAGGTATTAGCGGGTTAAAAATGTTAACAAAGGTGAGAAAAAAATATTAAATTTACAAAATTTGAGTTCAGAACAACGCTTCGCATTTCTAAATAAAAATATATGTTCCTGGATCTCGGAAGTCATACTAAAATTTTTAAATTTTTACCACTTCTAAAGATTTTCAATAAGGATATAAGCCCTGCTTCAAACGATCGTATGTGAAAAAAAATTTAAAAAATGCAGCTGAAATCTTGAGCGAGCCCTTCTGACACCAAGTTATATTTTGTCGTTCCTTTAAATAACGTGACATTTAGATTTAAATTTCATGGCATTACATGTAATTTAAATATGCAATTAAATGTAATTTAACTAAATTAATTACATGTAATTTAACTTAATTAATTACATGTAATTTAACTAAATAATTACATGCAATTTAACTAAATTAATAGCATGGTAATTTAATTACATGGCATTATATGTAATTTAACTAAACATGTTCCTTCTTACATGCAAACGCTTTGGATAAAGTTACGGGTAGAGATATTTCAAATTCGTAACGCGATTGCGCTTGCAATTTCTGATGAAAAAAATTAAGATAATTTAAATAAAAGTACTCGAAGAATCAGTTTATATTAAGTAAGCGCTCCTAGTGGCGTAAGGTGACATTTCCGGCCATGAGTTTCTATAATTTTCTTAAACCTCATGATGTGCCTTACTTCACCTAGAAGTTTGTAGTTTCATTTACCAGAATCATGGGTGAAAGCCCTTATATAGCAAGATGGAAAAGAGAAAAACCTGGTACGTAAAACATTTCACTCCAGCACTTTTTTCGAAAAAAATAAAATATCTGTAACTATCAAGGTTTCTTTTATAATTCTGGCATATATATAAAACTGCTTCTTTTCCAAGATAAAGTAGATATTGTTGAAAAATTTAAAAGAGTATAAGTAAACTCCTCCCCAAAACTAGCTATAACTGAAATGGTTTTACTACCAGCCTTTCCTCTTTTCCGTCTCGCTTTCACCCCTGACCAGGATACCCAGTATATACTGCTATTTCAGTGAAAGAAGCCACAAACCACAATAAACTATTTCTTAAACAATGTAACTAATATTTTATTTATAGAAATGAAGAAATATTCATTTCATTTAAAAATGAAAAGTTTTTTTTTACTATTTGCTTATGTTTTAGACGATAAATGTAATGATTAACTTTTCTTTTCCTTTTCAGACTTAACCAGCTTCATTATAGAAAATATATTTTGAAAGGAAATCCAACTCCAACCTTAAAGGTTTTCTATAAAACATCCTACATTTCATCTCAACCATACTTAAAACATTTAAGCAGCTCTCGTTTCAAAAGAACTTATAGATGATTTTTTCTTCAAATCTTTTTTTTCCCCCAATGACTGCTTTTATCATTTTAAAAATATCGCATTAGTAGTTTATTTACTTTTGTGGGATGTTTTTCGTATTCATTTTCCTGAAAGATGTTCTTATATGTTTGATGACATAACTAATGTATCCATTTTTGTCCAAAGACAGAAAATCAAATGTCAAAAATGTCATGCAAGGATCTAATTAGTCAACATTCTGGATGTTAACAAATGGGAGCACTTAGTTTCTTTTTTACCAAGAAAGTTTATTTTATGAGAATAATCGAAATCCATTCTTTGCTTTTCCTTCTGAATTGAGGCCGAATCTCATTCATTATGTGCAATTTAGATTAAAAAGCTAGTTAAAGTGTTTTGCTCAAAAGCTTTTAATGCACATTTTTCAAAAGAGGAAGATGACAGAAATGTCAGTCGGTCAATATATTTTTCTTTTTTGTTTTATTATCACATATATTTATAACTTCTTTATTTTATTGCATTTGCTAGTTCTATATATAGAAATCTGCTCAATATATTTAATTAAAATTTGCTTAGTCATTAATTTCATATAGTTCTTAAACAATAAATGTTGCATTCGGTCAAGCATTTATGGAGATTATAATTTAACACACAGAATGCCAAATGATCACTTTCTATAAAATATATTACAAATTGCTAAAGTAATAAAATTAATATTTCAGAAATTTGGTTACTTTCACCATGCATTTATTTTATAACCATTGACACCATCTTGAGTTTACGACTACCAATGCTCATCACCATAGCCTTGTAATTTTGAACCCAATCTAGAAAAAAAGGGGACATCTGGATCAAGTATAAGGGAGAAATTTGCCTTTGTGGAGGACTTATTGATGGAACAAACTCGCATTTGCATTGCAAGAATAGGGAAGACACGAAAACCTCCCACGGTTAGCTTAATGGCAAGGAGACTCTAACCTTTGATCCGTCTACCACTGAGGTTATTTTACGTCCCCACGGTGGTCGATGCGAGTTGGACGAGAAATTTGTTTCGACCAGCCATGGCTGCGATTCGAACCCGGATCACCAAATTGGGAGGCAAGCGTTCTATCCCCTGAGCCACCACCGCCACGCAGCGAAATTAAAATTTATTTTTATTGAAGTACGGCATTGCTTTATTAAAATGAATCCAGTAATTTTCGACTATATCTGTGTTATTTTTGGGTACACCCGACGCATAATCCCAACGCCTCCTATAACTGAAGGCCTCCACACGGTTTCTTATAGGTAGTCCGATCAGACCACTGTGGAGGCTATCCACTTTCTGAACGAGTCATTTAATAAAAAAATTAGTTAAAATAAGAAAGTGGTAGCAAATATATGACTAAAAATGTGTTTTATTTATAAATATTTTTGGTGTGCCTTATTCACTTGTCAACTACTACAGATTCAATTCTCAAATATATATGATAAATTCCTCTCAATTACTTCCATAAAAGGTTTTGGGTTCATGCGCACTACTGGTTCACTTTTTAAACAGTCTGCGCGGACAACTTATAAAAGATCGTGTGGAGGCTTTTTGATGTAGGAGGTAATGATAATCCTCACATTTCAGCGTTCGTTTTAACCCAGATGGCAGGAGTCATTATATGGAGATATGACTGTAGTTACTTTTTTATAAGATATTATTTAAATATGTAGAGATCTGACTATCTATAATTCTCAAAAAAAATTATAAATCGTTGTGGCCACGAATTTATTGATATATTATTCACTCCACCATTTTTTAAAATTTGTGAGAGCTGTGGGGATCCTAGATTATTTTAATCAACTCACTTTTAAATTTTCAATCTACTCAGCATAGCCTATTAAATATAGTATAGTAATTAATTTTTATAAGATTTTATACATAATTAGTGTATCTTAACACTTTGAATTGTAATATATCTAATTATTCAGTGAAATTTTTTTTTAATAATTTACTTTATAAAATATTTAAACTATAATTTTTAAAACGATATTTTCACTTTTGTATTACAATCTGCAAGTGCGTCGTTAGGAATGAACAGTTTCTTCATGCGGTATTGAACAGGTCATAATAGAGAATGGCTCCTTGTCATAAACGACAACTTTTCAAGATATTAGTTTTTATGCAGCTTTAATTCTGATGACGTGTCTTAAGATTCCTAGAAGGCCTTTGCAACATTTATGCGATTATCCGTTAGGCGCGATTATCGCGATTATCAATCAGGTTTTCTCTTCAAGCTACAAGGTATATCATTTATGCGACATTGGGTATCGCATAAATGTTGCAACATACTATAGGTGAGTTAGAGTGCGTCGTCAGGAATAAACAGCTTCTTCATGCGGTATTGAGCAGGTCATAATAGAGAATGGCTCTTAGTCATAAACGACAACTTTTCAAGATATTGGTTTTCATGCAGTTTTAATTCAGATGACGCGTTTTAACTTTCCTAGAAGGCCTTTGCAACATTTACGCGATTATCTGTTATACATAACGTTTTTGAACTTGTACAGTGAGCAAAAAGAAAAAGAAAAAAAAGGAACACAATTAATTAGTTTTGATTTAATGATAGGATCTTCACGTTATTGGACCCATTAATAATGATTTGAAGGATTGACTTAAAATATGCTAATTAATTATTGATAACGATACTGTAAGTAAAAAATAGAGTAAAAATAGACTAAAAATAGGCTAAAAAAGACTAAAAAAGTAACCTAAAAATGTTATTTGAAAAAATCTAATTTTAGGAGCAAAACTAATTTCTGATTTGAAATCCCCACACCTGAATCAGGTAAGATCAATTTTTTCCAAAAATGCAACAAAAAATTGTTTTCCAATGTATTTAATGAGCAAATCATACTTATATTGTCGAAAAAAATTTAAAAGTAAAGCAAATCTTATTTCTCTTCCCATTTTTGGTAAATTGCCTTCTTAATGAACATAGAAATAAAAATAAAATGAAAAAGTTTCTTCACTGAATTCTATCTAGGACTATTTAGAAATTATTTGAAAAATAAAGTTATTTAATGGAATTTCGTTCCATAATTTAGAGCAGCTTGAAATACAATTATTTATAAAATGTAATCATTATATTATTTATAAATTCAATTAATTACAATTATTTATATTATTGCAATTATTTATATAATATTATATTCTTACAATTATTTATAAATTTATATAAATCAGTGCTGGTTTGAAAGACAAGAAATTTTATTAAAAATATAAATATTAGTGTAAAATAAATTCCTTAGTGCAATTTCATTGAAAAAGCTTATGCTAGCATTAAATAAAGTTATTTAATAAATTCTATTGGAAAAATGACTACCAGTTTAAAATACAATTCTTCAAGAACTTTATTTTTGAACTGAATGCTGGTTTGGATTACAATTTTAAAAGNCAAAACTAATTTCTGATTTGAAATCCCCACACCTGAATTAGGTAGGATCAAGTTTTTACAAAAATGCAACAAAAAGTTGCTTCCCAGTGCAAATAATGAACAAATCATACCTTTATTGTCGAAAAATATTTTAAAGTTGAGCAAATCTTACTTCTCTCATTATTTTTCGCACACTGCTTTCTTAATAAACATAGAAATAAAAATAAAATGAAAAAGTTTCTTCACTGAATTCTATCCAGGACTATTTAGAAATTATTTGAAAAATAAAGTTATTTAATGGAATTTCGTTCAATAATTTAGAGCAGCTTGAAATACAATTATTTATAAAATAAAATCAATATATTATTTATAAATTCAATTAATTACAATTTTTTATATTATTGCAATTATTTATATAATATTATATTCTTACAATTATTTATAAATTTATATAAATCAGTGCTGGTTTGAAAGACAAGAAATTTTATTAAAAATATAAATATTAGTGTAAAATAAATTCCTTAGTGCAATTTCATTGAAAAAGCTTATGCTAGCATTAAATAAAGTTATTTAATAAATTCTCTTGGAAAAATGACTACCTGTTTAAAATACAATTCCTCAAGAACTTTATTTTTGAACTGAATGCTGGTTTGGATTACAATTTTAAAAGGCATTTTATAAAAGGAAAACTAAACGTATTGAAATAAAACTCTCTTACTGAAAAATAAATAAATAAAACAATTGTAATTTTAAATGCTATTCTCTATATGCACTTACATTCTAAAATAATCATATTTTCTATTATCTACTTTTCTGCAAAAAAAAATTAATTTTCAACATCAAAATAAATAAATTAAAACATATTAGCTTTATGTATTAATGACTCTTATAAATCTTTTATCATTAACGCAACTTTTTTTTCATCATTTAAAAATCGAATAACTAGTTTAACGTAAATATACCCACTTTATTATTCCATTTCCACATCTCAAGAGTAAAATTATTACAAATTCAAACATTCCGTTGATCATTCTGAGATTAAAACAGCTCATTAAATAATTTCATGTTATTAACTGTGATAGCTTCTGATCTGGCAAAAATTTCGCACCTAGCTTAAATTACCCGAGTTCTTTAAGTAGAAATTTAGGTTCATTTCTCACTCTTAATCTCGGGTAATTAAACCACTTAATTTAATTACCACTAATTAGCTTATGAGCAGGTAAGTGTGTAAACAAATTCCATTCTCATTTATCACTCCTTTGTAGCAAGTTTGAACCCGTTATTCAAGTATTACCCTTGATAATTTTCGCTCCCCTCTTGCCAAGCGGTTTAAATGGAAAATTGCAAAAGACAATGCGGGATTTATGCGCATACAAATATTTTTAAAACTATTCTTTGAAAACTTAAACCTCCTAATTATCATCAACAAAAGTCAGCAAATTCCACCTTTATTGTAACGTGTTTAATATTTACAAAATTTTTGGAGTGCTATTAATTACAGTTAAAAGTTTAAGTCCAGAAAAAATTATGGAAAAAAGCAAGGGTTTTAAACTTATTCTTATAATGAAATACTCTGATGTTTTTAAAAACTGAATTTGAAGTAGCTGGCTATGACATCACTTAGTTTCAAAGTTTGGAGGTGTATCAAAGCTTCTTGTTATATGCAAGTCTCGGGACAAAAGACAATAAATCAACAACAAAAATATTCAAAAAATGCCAACATCACATTGCTTATTATTTTCAGGCATGTACTTTATAATATTTTAGAAATCGAAATAGATAACAACACTAAGCATTTAAGCATCGTATTACCTATTACATATCACAATAGAATTCATGGATTTTGTTTTACTAAAAATGCTTTTAGTAATGTTATCAAGAATAACGTGAAAATGAGGAGTATCATTGTTCTAAGCGCTTTATTTTAATTTTGTAGGACAAAAGAAAAAAAAACAAGATAAATCACTCCACAGATTTTTTCTGATCAACATATGAATTCAAAGTATGCATTTCAAGGTATCATCCCAATATGTGATCCATCAAGAAAAGGGAGGAATTCAAAAGCCTGAGATTTTCTTGGAAATAATGTACTTTGTCCATTTTCATAAACACGTATTTTATGTTATGTTCAGAAAATACCTATTACGGATTACCTAATACGTATTACCCATTACGTATTACCTTTTACGTACTACCATAGAATTCGTGGTTTTTGTTTTACTAAAAATGCTTTTAGTAATGTTATCATGAATAATGTGAAATAGAGGAGTATCATTGTTCTAAGCTCTTTAATTTAATTTTGCTGGACAAAAGAATAAAAAAAACAAGATAAATCGATCAACAGATTTTTCTGATCAACATATGAATTCAAAGTATGCATTTCAGGGTATCATCCCAATATGTGATCTATCAAGAAAAGGGAGGAATTAAAAGGCCTGAGATTTTCTTGGAAATAATGCGATGGGTCCATTTTCATAAACACGCATTTTCCAAAATAAAAAAAAAAATTCACCTTATTTTATGTTATGTTCAAACTAAAAAAACTCACAGTATTTTATGTTATGTCCAAAATAAAAAAAATCACCGACAGTGTGATTGCTTGCATTAGCCGAACACTAAAGAGATCGCAGAAAAAATTGCAATTAAAATCGCCAAGCCTCAGCTCCACATTTCCCAACAGCTCATCTGTAAATATAACATTCAAACTAGTTACCAAACTCTATTATTTCAGTTCAATTGAAAAAAACAATTGGAAATTTCAGCTTTTAGTCAGAGATTTTAATAGTTCCTGGTAGTAAAATATACGCTTTAAAATTTGATATAAAATTTTTTCTACCTCCGCAATCCTTAACCTATTCGAGACGGGTGAGTAATAGATGCATGCTCAGGCTGTTGATAATCAGGGTAAAAAAAAGAGATAAAACTGGTAGCCAAATTATTTTTATAACAGTTTATTTGTGGACGGGGTAGTAATAGTTTGATTTATTTAATTCACCACTACTTAGTTCAAATTAAAAATTGTATAGTTTCACTTTTACCACACATGGATTGGATGTGTTAGATTTAAAGTGAAAGCAAAAATAAGTCTGAAATTTGCTATACCCAAACTTAAGCTATCGCTCTTTATTTTTTACTATCCTGATTTCAATTCCCTACGAATACATTTACGACTCGCCCGTCTGTAAAAGATTAAATAATTCAAAACTACATAGAAAAACCCTGAAAAACATGTCGTAATCATTTTAACCTCAGGAAAAATGTTAAAATACTGTTACTTGATTTTTATTTCTAAATAGATAGTGAAAATAGTAAGTAATATTTCTAAATAGTCACTCTAAATAGTTAGTAATATTGTTCTAAGTATAATCCGCTTATATTCAGAGTTGACAGATATGAATATAAGATGATCGAAAAATACTCTTTATTTAAATATAAATTTTAAAATAAAATATATTAAATTATCTTCAAAATATTATTAAAAACTGTTGCAAAGTATATGCAAATCGATTTGTAGTATATTTATTTTTCATATTTTTATCTTGAGTACTTAGACGATCATCGATAAAGAATCATATTCACAACGTTAAAATAAAGACATCAAATAGGTCTCCCATTTGTTATTATAGTGGAAAAAAGAAGAATTTAAACCTTTGAATACATATTTATATAGATATGATGGATTGAGCTACTACTTGCGAAGTATAAATCTCTTTTTCTTTTTCCCAGAAGATCCTTATAAAAATATTTTTGCTGCCTTTATTTGAATACAGAACATCACGGATAGGTAAGCTTTTCAAATGTACTAGCATTTAATAAATCCGAACGTAAGAAGATTCAAGTTGTAAATGAATTGTTGTTAAATATTTTAATTATAATTTTCAGAAATTATAATATCTTTCAAAAATATATGTGCGAAACATAAAAATAAAAACAAATAATTTTTCAAGTAAATAACGATAAATAATTTATGAACTGTAACATACGCGAAATGCATTATTATGTTTTTAAATTTCTAAGTACTCCAAATGGAATGTACAAGGAGTAATGTACTACGCTTCAAATTTATGATCATATAAATGTATACAAGTCATTTTCAAAAATTATTTTTTAAGACACATATTTTTAAGTTTCCAATCACTAAATATTTATTTGCGTTTAAGGTCAAATTTTGAAAAGAAAAACTAATCTCAACATCACAAAAAAAAAGTTATCATGATTAGGTATTCAAAAATTGTTTCGGACAATGTTTTGTTTATTTCCACATTAGTATATATATACATATATATCTATATATATACAAAAATAAATAAATACAAGAAAACACGAAGAAAGTTAAGAAAAACATTAAGTTTCATTTATTGCGCATAAGCTGCAAGTAAACAGAACTCATTATTTGCCATATTGATACAATATCAGAAAGCACTCTTTTTTGCGGATCTAATCGTGTGGGCTGATGAAAAGATTATATCTTTCGTTTTCCGGTTTTTTTGAATAAAATTTCATCCTTTTTTTTTCTTTAAACAGTTGTTTGTTATTTTTTTACTTATTATTTCCCCCCCCCCCTTTTTACATATGTCTATAATTTTTCCTTGTTTTATCTTCATTTTAAACATCTGCCAGACTCCCATTTGGTATTAATGATAAAATATGCAGTTATGGAAAGAGTGGCATCAGGTTAGCATATAAATTAAATGTAAATTTCTTTCCGTAACAACTAATAGGATTCTAAAACCTAACTTCTAAATTTCATCATAAATTATATACTTTAAATTTATATTATTTTCTGGTTGATAGGAATGTCCAGCTTCTACAATTTTAAGTATTACGAATGAAAGATTTTAAATATTAGTTTAACATTTTAAAAAAGATGTTATTAGATGCTGTTACTAGATATTATTTAAAGTATTAATAACACGAAATAGTTGTAGTGAAGTGATGTGAAAATTGATCATATTTAAATAAAAATTAGTTTCTGAAATTTCAACTGTATTTTAAGGGCGTATTTTTTCCTATTCACTATCGCATTAGGTTTAAAAAGAAACTTTGATACTAAGTACACATTCAAAAAGTATGCAGCCCTTTCCCAAGGTATATAAAGTGTTCTTGAGAGGTGATTTTTCAGTTTACCAAACCATTACATTTGCCTCCTATATGCATGAATTATAATGTAGAGCACACTGCGAAGTTATCTCAATGCAGCTTAAGGCTTTTTCGAAATAAGATTCAGTGGTTTAAAACCAATTTCCCAAATCCTTGCCCAGGAAGCTTTTTCAAACAATTAATAATCTAAAAATCCCGTTGAAGAACCAAAAGATATTCTTAAGCTTCTTAAGTTACTCATCGTCACGGAAAGTGAATCTTCGATTAAATGACTCAGCATCCACCTTGCTCAAAACAAGAACAGCCCCACGCCGTAATTCCATCCTACATCATTTAACCAGAATAATCTGGCCAAGAAGGAAAAATAATAACCTGTAGGTAAACCTGCGTGACCTTTCGAGCTGTTACAGAATAACTGGTGAATAATTATATATATGCAATTATTATAATTTAATCATAAATAATTTGCTTAACCATGCTAAGTGTTAAGATTTTTTTTTCAACGAAGAAATTAACACTATTGATATATTCTTCAAATAAACATTTACTGAACAGTTAAGTAAAAATTTAGAAATCGCTCAAATCCATATNTTATTATATTCGATTCAAGCTATAAGCAATTTTTTACATCTTCGCGATTTTTGTTAACTGTTTTATTATTGTACTTTTAAACCTAAACCGCGTTTTAATTCACGCCGGTAAGTTTGATTTCCTTTTACATTTTTCTTTTATTTCATGATTTTTTACAACATAAGGTTTTTTGCGATATCGATACATATAAAGAATAATTTTTATCTTAGGATAATTATTCTTTATTCAGAAATATCGCATTTATAGCAATTAGATGTGTCTTGATAACGACTATTTGCTTTTACCATTCTTGTTTCTCTACCATTTTGTTTTTTATTTTATTCATGTTTTTCATGTTAATTTGTGTGTATATATATATATATATATATATATATATAGACAAGGTTCAAGGACGTAAAAGAAAATAAGGAAAATGTACTATCTCGTTATCAGTTCATACAATTTTATCCGAAAAAAGTGCTTTCTAATATTGTACTAATGTAGCCAAAGCAAAATATCTCAATACGATAGTGTGTGGAGCAACAAAAACTGATGCAAAAATAGAACTTGTTAAGCAAAACATGTACAATAAGCCTTACCGGCAGTTACCATCTAAATATATATATATATAGATAGATACGCGTGTGTTTTTGATTTGTGTAAAACCTCTATGTGCAAAAGTTAAAAGTGGTAATACATATTTTTTTAAAACCAAGTCGGTATTTTCCCTTTACTTGCCTTTTACCTTTAACTTGAGTTTAAGAAATTGTTGTATGACTTGTTCTTTTAGCAACACAGTTTTTGATTGGTTTCACATTTAAAAACTGTAGGCACAACATAAAAGATCATGCTTAAAGCTTTTAGAAACGGTGAAATTTTTACTCATGCAAATTTCGGATGGACTAAAAGGAGGAAGGTCATTAATGACTTATTTCTAGTTTCAATACCAGCCAAATTGAAATCATTCTCTAAGTTCGCAATAATTAGAAAAGAATGCTATTCTAATCATAGTGGTATTGAAAAAGGAAAAAAAAAACTTTGAAAATCCTTTCCTCATTCTATTTAATGCAAATTTAGCTTGACTAAAGGAAGCCACGCTTCTAAAAGCTTAAAACATGTTCATTCAAACTATGCAAGCAATTTTTCCATGTAAAACATTCGAATAGATTTTCTCCTAAAATCAAAATTTTTTCAAAGAATTCATATTGAAGTGTTTCCATATTTTCATTCAATCCCTGCATAAATATTATGATTGACAGAACTGCATGGTATCTGCAAAATTTATCCTAATAATAAAATAATCGTCTTACCCCGTTTTTTAAAAGAAAAAGGAACCATTTTTTTTTTCAAAATTACATTAAGCACAAATGGAGGCCTCCCTAGCAGAGTGGTATTGATCGCCAGGCACTGTGCAAGGAGTGGGGGTAGCGGGTTCGAATCCCACCGTTATCCTGGATGTAAATTCGTGCTATCCTCCTTTGTATTGAACTGAACTGAACTGTATGAAATATCTGGGCACCTGAGGCCGCTTGCGGCCTTTTTCCCATTCATCTTGAACTTGATCTGTGTGGTGTTTCGTTGAGGTTGTGGAATGCAAATGAAGTATAAATAAAGGAGTATTCATGCGGATCATTGAGGTTCTGACTGTGTAATTATGACCAGTAAGATGATAAGATTGTATTGTAAAAGTATGAACTTTAGCTTAGCAGATATGATAAAAATAAGGTTATGTATATGATATTTATCCTCCTTTGTATTGTACTACCTGTCATTCTTTTGACAAAAGTTTATAAGCCTAAATTGAGCACACAAGTCTGCAAATGTATGTAATTCTAATAAACCAATAATGAACTAGGCACAATGGAATCTATTTTTATCCTGCTAGACTGATGCAATTTATAACAAATGAAAGTTATGCACCTTAATATACAAGTATATAAAAAAAATTAAGTGAAAATGTTCTTTTACGTAAGAAGTTATATTATGTATTTTAAATAGCGGAAAGATTCCATAATTTGTTTTTGTTCTCATGCATAATAATGATCTATCACCGAATTTGTATTTGCAGGTTTGTTTTCCTACATCAAATTAAGAACCGGATTCAATTTCTCTGTTTTAATGAGGAGGGAAAAAACAGCTTACTCGCTCATAACTTAAGATATACCTCTTGAGAATATAAGCGAAACCTTCAGAATTTAACTTATACCTTATTTAATTCCCTCTTCCAGTTTGAGTCAAAATTAATACGATAAAAGTAAATATTTGTATAAACGAAAAAGGGGCGGAGCTGCGAATAATTATGTTTCTTGATTCCAATATGCAAAAGCTGAACAAAACTTAATCAGATTAAAAACAATTATCCGGCATGGGGAATTAAGAAGTACCCAATTCCCGGACATTTGCGGAAATTGTCAAGATCAAAGAATAACTAAAAAAAAAAAATTCTCGACAATCAAAAGAAAGAAAAATCAAAACTAGCACCAAAGGAAAGCAAAGCTGCAATATTTACGGTTCTAATTAAACCGAAGGCGGAGCATTGGTTCAATAATGGGAAAAGCTACAACTCCCTCTGCACCACCTACCCCTCCCTCACACACACACCTTTGAAGAATCTGGATAGGCGTCTTGAGTCAACACCAAAACTCAAATACAGGTAACCGGCGAGCTTCTTTAATGAAGAATGATCAAGTGCATTAAGAAAGACTGCGAACACTACGTCATTTAAACAAATTCGAATTAATCAATTTGCTAATTGAGGCTGTAGATTAGGCTTCATTCTACGAAAGAGGAGAAATGTAATTACACTATACCCAAAGGATTTTAAAAATGTGATTTGTTTAATGTTTGAATTACTGAATTCTTCAAAAAAAATTACAAAACTATTTTTGCTTTTGTGTATTTGAAGACTGCAAAATGAAATAAAAAAGTTAAGTAATTTTAATTAGTTAAACAGAACACTGTGTACCTGTTTTAAAATATTTGTTAGCATAGTATACTTCTTTCAAAAATTTCAAAACGAAATGTAAATAATGTTAATGTCTTTTTTGCGTTGTTTAGTAATAAGCATGCGTGTATGTATGGAGCTTTTAGTATGAAGCATACAATATCTTAACATTACACAACAATGTTAATTCGGAAACATGTTTTTTTCATTACTTTTTCTTCCAAAAGATAAAACTTGTACGGCAATTATTTTATTCGTATAATATGTCTTGGTGAAAAAGGACATTAGTGTCCACCATAATAAATTAATTATACTTATATATAAGTATATTTAAGTCTTATTTAATAACATATATAAGGGGAGTTAAGGAGCTCTTTGTTTTACGCATGTATTGTCTTAATATAAGAAGCAAACGTTCTTAATTCGAAAACATGTTTTTTTTTTCTACAAAAACATAAAACTTATACTACTATTATTTCATATGCATAATATGTCTTGGAAGAAAAGGTTATTAGTGTCCACCATAATATATTAATATAAATTCATATATGTATATTTTATATCAAATTTAATTAGATATATACGGGTAGTTACGGAGCTTTCTGTATTAAGCATGCAATGATCATCTCTTGACACAATAGGGGACGCAATGTTCGCAATTCGGAAACATCTTTTGTTTTGATATTTTTTTCAAAAATGTCAAACTGATGCTACAATTATTTAATTTGTAGAATTGATTTTGAAGAAAAAGGGCATCAGTGGATTTTATAATACATTAGTTATGCATTTATATGTATATAAATATCCTTTTTTTAAAAACTGAAACCATGGGGCCTGAATGGCTAAACTGTTGCGCCGATCAGCCCAACACCTTGTGGCTTGGAGGTAACCAATTTGAAACCCATCAAAATTCTAAATGCATTTAAATGATATCTACCGTATGCTATCTGTTTATCAACTTGACGAGAGATCCAGGCCTGAAAGTGAAACAGAAAAGGGAAAACAGTAGTAGTAGAACTATTTCAATAATAGATAATTTTCGGAAGGAGTAGATCTATTCTTAACATTAAATAATTTACAGCTATTATTTTTTTGTCGGGGAAGAATCAATTCAAAATTTAAATTTTTATATTTAATTTCAAAGTGAAAAGCTAATATAAATATTTGTAAAGTTAATTAAAAGAAAATTGTGTTTTTTATTACAATATTGGCTTCAATTTTTATCTTTTTATAGGCCCTATGATCCTCGTTAAATATTTTCTAAATTTAAAGGATTTTAACAACACATCTTGAAATAATGTATACGTCATATTAATAATATTAGATAGTAAGTAAGTTTTAGTAATAATCTATTTTAAATTATTAATATTAATAACTAATCATTGAATACAAATGAGGTAGTTTAATTAACCATACCGTTTGTAGGAGGATTTTTCGTAAAACTACCGATTAAAAATATAATAATTGTTGCTAAAATACTAACAACTTTCCTGACTTAAGAAATTCTATATCTGCCTTTTCTCAAATACGTTAAAAAATCATTTTACCTTTTGAAGCTGGGGGTGAAAAAATTTTTAAATAAATAAATTCAAATTTGTTGGAAAGTAAATAAATTGCAGTGAATTCTTTGACAAAGCGAAGAAATTCTCCTGTAAAGTATGAAAACAAAGCAATTTATTTTAATGAATTTGTATACCTGAAACGAAAATCTCATTGTTTCCAGTCTTTTTTAATCCAGCTGACAAGAATTAAAATAAAACTAATTGAAATGGAAACGATTTCTCTTTGTTTTGAGTTACTTCAAAGCGACAGTGACCGATAACTTGATTTCAGCCTTCTCTGACGAAAATTAAGTTTCAATTTTTTCAAATGAATAAATTAATTTACTGATGTTTCAACTCTTTTTCTTCCTGAAGTTGTGATATATACTAGAGTATGTAAAAATCTGTCAAAAGGGAATTTCAATTTATGGTGAAATTGCGTTAACTGCTTTACTTTTACTTAAAGTTAAATTTAAAAAAAGATTTTTTTTAAATATGTTTGCACAGAAAGTATGTAAAATATCTAAAAAAAAACACTGTTCATCTCAAAAAGTTTTAAGTTATACATGGTGCTACAGAGCTCATGGTACATACTATAGGAAGTGATGGGAGACAACTAGACAAGCTCAAATCACCATACAATCCATGGTCGGAACGCAAGTTGTAAAGCGCTGAAGTACGAAGCATGTTACGTCATGAAATGATGGGAAGCAAGACAGACAGAAATGGAATGAAAAGAAAGCGATAGAATGAAGAAAAATAATTTATAGATAATAACACTAAGCCCCCATCACTGGAGCCCTCACAAAATTGCGGCCTCCTACAGCTGAAAGCCTCCACACGATTTCTTATTGATAATCCGATCAGACCACTAAGATAGTAAGGTAAACCAGTTAACGAAAGTTACAGTTCCGCTCAGACTACTATGAAGGTAAACCAGTTTACGAAAAAGCCATTTAATGGAAAATCTAGTAAAAATAAGAAAGTGGTAGCAAATATAAATCTGAAAATTTGTTTAATTCATGAATATTATTGGTTTTTCTTATTTACTTGTCAACCACCGCAGATTCAATTTTCAAAAGATATATCAAATTATATTTCTCTCGATTACTTTTAAAACAGAATTTGGGTTAACACCACGCTAATTTTACATGACTAGCCCGTCTGGCCTAACGGTTAATAACTACAAACTAAATTTCAAATATTAGACAGATTTTGCTAGTTTTTTAAAAGGTTTAGCATGACATATCCGAAAAAGGTGATGAATTATATTAGCCTACGTTTCGTTTAGAAATAGTGGTGGATAAAAATCTACTAAATTGAATTTATTAAACCAAGAATCACAATTAATAAACTACCACTTGAAAATATTTATTCGCTGCCCGGAGCAAGTTGGCATCTCTGTGTATATAAATAAAACTATTTTTTTGTGTTCCATATTGCTTTAATTTCTTCAAACCATTTCAGCAACGATAATAATATTAAAAAAAATTAAAAATTTACTCGAATTATATGTTTCTAATAACCTTAGCTTCGCCGGTCACCAGTGACCCCAATGGCGCTTCGAACAAACTCAGTGGCGGTCACCGGTGACTCCCATGGCATTCAATGTGTTAACACATTGCTGACCGGTCACGAGTTAACTCGTGTTTCCGTGGCCAAGCGTTTTAAAATAGTCTCGTGGTGACTATTTTAAAAAGTGGGTGTAATTTTCATTACTTTTCAAGTTATACTATTTAATTCACTGCCAATTTATTATAACTTTACGAAACCTGATGCATTTGCAAAAGTTGTGGTGTACCATTACATGTAGGTGATTGTTATACTTTTTATCGCACGAAAAAGAAATATTAAGAGTTGAATAATAAATAAAAATTTTTAAAGTTTATATTGTTTTACTACCACATCGGCTTTCAAAAACAATAGCCGGTCACATGGGGAAATCTTCAGAAAAGTTGCCGGTCAGCTATGTGTTATAGAGCACAACTGGTTCACTTTTTAAATAGCCTGATCAGAATACTTATAAAATAAAGTGTGGAGGCTTCTCACTTTTGAAGGAGTGACCGCAGTATATTGGCGAAAATGTCATGCATTTCTCTTTAGGTGATAGCAGCTATGGATATCTGGGCAACAAGGTCTTCAGCAAAACCTATTGAACAATTTTCTTTTACTTTAGAATTACGTTGAACTGCCGACTCACTTTTTAAGTTTACGACTAACAATGTTCAACTCCGAACCTAGTAATTTTGAACCAAATCAAGAAGTGAAGGCAACTGCTGGATTAAGTACTGAAAGAAATTTGCATTCACGGAATATTTTTTGATAGAAATAACCCGCATTTATATTACATGGAAAGGAAAACCATCCACGGTTAGCCTGACGGCAAGGGAACTCTAACCCATGATCCGTCTACTACTGAGGATTTCTTACGTCAGCAATGGCCTCATTGTGATCATGGGTGTGATCCGGGAGACGAATATGTATCGACCAACCATGACAGGAATTCGAACCCGGTTCACCTTATCGGGAGACAAGCGCTCTGTATCCTGATCCACCATCGTTGTAGTTTGGCACTTCATATGATCCCTGAGGAAAAGACCAAACTTAAAATTAAAAATCCAGACCCAGAAGAAAAGTCTGCGCCCTCTAGCCAGTTACGACTTGAGTTAAGACCATGGATTGTAAGGTGATTTGTGCTTGTCTAGTTGACTTCTATCTCCAACTATTAAAGTATGCATTATGAGTTTTCGGACCTCTGTATATAATGCATTAAATTTCTGAAAAACAAAATCCAATGGAATTTTGGAATTTTCAAAAAACTTGCACTACTTATTTGAAAGCATTTTTTCTATAAAGCCTCAAGTCAAAGTGAAAATTCTGTTCAAAAGGCTTTTTTTTTTTCTTTTCTCCAAGCTTTGGACATGTACCTAGGTCATTATGGACCCTTTACCATATAGCCCAAAGCTTGGCTAAAAGGCTATACGTCACTGTTTTAAGTGACGGAAAAAGTTCATTTAAGAAAATGGTCGGTCATATGCCCGTATTTTTTTAGCAGAGGAGAGCAAGCGAAACATTTTGTAGTGACAAGAAAACTGCCTTGATTTTGCAGGGATTTATGCTTAAACAAAGTGAATAACTTCTATCATTAGCTACTACATACTGTTTAAGAATAACAATAAATACATTTTTATCGTATAAAAATGCCTGATAGAAATCGGCCTATTAGGAATTAATCTCTTTTAACATTTGAAAAAAAGACATAATCCAAAAATGAAACATTGGAATTTAAACCGTTAAAACAATTTAGTAGAGAAAATGGAAATGAGATAAACTTCAATCGTTTAAAACGTTTGTGACAACCAATGTATGTTATTTTGCTTAGAAAATATAATTGTATCAAAGCACGACACATTTCCTCTGTGCATTAGAATAGTATCTTAAGAAAAGAAATTCCTTCTGGAATTACAATAAATGTAAGTTCTGTCGATAAATAAAAAAAAAACATGCATGGAACCTATGTTCTAAAACGATAGCTTTTTTGAACCGTACTATTTTTTTTTGTTCATTAAACATGGTTACCTATAATCTTTTTTTCTCAAAACAGACAATTTCTCGCTCTTTAGAGCATAGATCATGAATGATCATGCTAAACATTATTTAGTTAGTGGAGTTAGTTTTAAGAGTTGATAATATCATAAAATAATATTGCAATTGAATTGAGTGTCATATAAAATTATGTAAGCGAATACGATTTTTTAAAAAGAAAAAAAAGATTAAGACAGTCTTGAAATATTAAACCTGAATGTAAATTTGGCTAAATTAAAACATTAATAACGCTGTTCTGAATTTTAAAAAATAATAATACTCCACACAACTAATATACAAAACGGTGTTACTTTTAAATTGTGCTTTTTCTAACTTACTTTTAAATTTTCTATTAAGATTTATTTTTCTAACGTCATTTTAAAAGGAAAATGTAATTATGCAAAATTCAAGCTTCTTATTTTTTACAAAAAAAAATAGACGAAGAAATATTTAAAACAGTTTCGGAATTTTAAACCTCCACTTTTTCTTGGAATGTAATTTTTGTTGAATTAGAACATTAACAAAGTAGATCTAAATTTTCAAAGCAATAATAATTATAATATTAATATTCTACGCAGCTAAGTTACAAAACTGTATTACTTTTCTGTAACTCTTTTTTTCTGATTTACTTCTAAATTTTCTATGAAGACAGCTTTTTTTAATGTTGTCTTAAAGGAAAAATTTAATTATGCAAAATTTAGGCTTTTCATCTTTCGAAAAAAAAAGAAAGAAAGGAAAAAAGAAAATTTAGAAATACTGAAAACAGTTTCGGAATTTTTAACCTCTTCTTTTTCCTAGCATGTAATTTTAGCCAATTTAGAATATTAATAAGGACTACAGAGCTTATTTACAGGACTGTTTCTTTAATTGTTGCATTGTTGTACAAGCTATATTTTTGTTTTCATCGGCACAACAAGAAAAAATTAATATAAAAATACATTTGACAAGAACTAACTTTAAATATCTATGTCTTAGCCAAGAACGCTGATAGAAAGAAAGGTTTTAAAATAAAATTATTCTAAAAAAATTCTTTCTTTAAACATATTTTGCAAATCAAATTTGCCATGAGAAAGTTACTCTTAAATTTTCTATCAAACCCATTTTTTTCTGATGTTGTTTTAAAGGAAAAATGTAATAATGCGAAATTTCAGCTTTTCTTCTTAAAAAAAAGAAAGAATAAAAGTACTTAAAAGTGCTCAAAGCAGGAAAAAAACAGAAGAAATTCCTGCTTAAAACCAAAAATACCGCTATATGTAATCTTTTTTCAGTCTTTCTGTGTTAACGCTTTATTTTTCAAGACTGATTTTTGCCTGATATTTCATCCCTTTTTTCAAAGGCAAACTTGAGCGAAAGGAAAACAGTTTCCAAGTTTTGAGTGGCAATCGGTTTAAAAACTATAAAGAATAAAAGAGAGAGAAAAAAAAGACGGAACTATTTCAGAGGACACAAAGAACTTTTCCGAAAAGCGGATTTTCACCGATTGATCTACCAAGAAAAAAAAATCCGTCGCGAAACGTCTTTGTTAGCCGGAGTTTTCCGGTTAAAAGTCAGAATAGAGTCAAAAGCCATCTAAAGCGAAATGCAGATGCGGCTTTTTCCTTTCGGATTTATGCAAAATGCAAAGTGACAGAGGGAAAAGGGGTAGACTTCTTTCTAGTGTGAATATATTTATTTCCAGCCACCATCCCTTTACTTTTTTTTTTGTACCTGCTGGTCTTCGACAGTTTGAAAGATAAAATTGGATGATGCAAGTCAAATTTCGTTTAATCTAAGGCTTGCAGCCACTCAAATTTCGACATCCGAAAGATTTTTTTTGCACATTTCACTCAAGTCGACCGATAAGCAATAATTGCTTATTTAAATGTGTTTATTTTGACATCTTTATAACATGTAAATGCGTTAGGGGACAAAGAGGTTCCATGCTACGATTTTGCTTGTTTTAAATATCGCTTTCAGTTAATATCCTATTATGCATAAACAGAAATGTAAACAGAATCTCATTAATCCCATATGTTGTAACCCATTAACACTAAACATACCTACACTTAATATATACCTATTTCTACCATGTGTGTTTATTTTGACATCTTTATAACATGTAAATGCGTTAGGGGACAAAGAGGTTTCATGCTACGATTTTGCTAGTTTTAAATATCTCTTTGAGTTAATATCCTATTATGCATAAACAGAAATGTAAACAGAGTCTCATTAATCCCATATGTCGTTACCCATTAACACTAAACATACCAACACTTTATATATACATATTTCTACCATGTGTGTTTGTTTTGACATCTTTATAACATGTAAATGCGTTAGGGGACAAAAATGTTCCATGCTACAATTTTGCTTGTTCTAAATATCTCTTTGAGTTACTATCTTACTATACATAAACAGAAATGCAAACAGATTCTCATTAATCCCATATGTTGTAACCCATTAACACTTAACATACCAACACTTAATCTATACCTATTTCTACCATAGCCGGTCAAAAGACCGGACTTCATGTTTCTTGATTGAATGGAATGAAATATGGATGTTAGGAAGAAAATAAACTGAAAAAACTTTATTATAATTAAGCAAAATTATATATTGCCAATTTTTAAGAATTATAAACACAAAGAATAAGAATTTTTAATTCATTGCTCAACGCATTTTCTTCATTTGCAGGGTGTTTCCATTGTACATTTTCCGCAAACATATTTCTTCTAATTATTATTATTTCTATAATTTTTATAATTACTTTTATAATTAATAATATTTCTTCTAAGAACTTGAGCTGTCTCGATTGTTTCGACATTTTTCTGTTAAAAAACTAACAGTTAGTTAGAAATGAAGCAAAGCTGTCAACATAAAATATAAACTACTTACTGAAAAATTTAGTTTTTGTCCCTTTTTCTTACATAAAAATGCCAATCTGAAATTTCAGGTACTTTCTTGTACCCGGAATTCACAGATTATTCTGATTGAACGCACTACGCAACTGTCTTTACAGAAACTCATTGAATGCAATACGTTGAACGCGCATTAGATCGTCATTTCTGATCCGATAACCTTATAAGGCAATAAACTGTTCTCCCGCTCAAATGACCGGTTGTGGTAGAAATAGGTATACGACAAGGGTTCTTCGAAACAAACAAAATACAAAAGAAAGATAATAACAGAATATTAACTGTATATAATTGTTAGAAAAAGTCATGAAGTCAAATGCGCAAAAACGGTAAGATGATAAGCGCATTTTCAATGCAAAAGTTCTCAAACGGTCATTTGACCGGTTGTGGTATGCTAAGTGTTAAATATAAACAAAATACCAAGTCTTAAGTAAACCTTATAAACGTTTTTTAACTGATGCAGAGTTACGAACAGACTTGTTCTGGTCTTATAATTTTGAGCAAAAGTGCCGCGACTGGACATTTCTCTATTTTTAAACCAGACAAAAACCGTCCTTAAATATCACCTCCTACATCAAAAAGCCTCCACACGGTCTTTTATAAGTAGTCCGCGCAGACTATTTAAAAAGTGAACCAGTTGTGCGCAAGAATCCAAAACCTTTTATAAAAGCAATTGAGAGAAACGTATCATATATATTTGAGAATTGAATCTGTAGTGGTTGACAAGTGAATGAGTCAAACCAATAATATCAGAGATGCCAACTTGCTCCGGACATCAAATATATATTTTAAAGTGGTAGCTTATCAATTGTGATCCTTTGTTTAATAAATTCAATTTAGTATATTTTTATCCACCACTATTTCTAAATAATTCGTAGGCTTATATAATTCATCACTTTATGGTACTTATGTCATGCTTTGCCTTTTAAAAAGCAAGCAAAAATAGTCAAATATTAGCAAAATTTACTCAGGAGTTATTTACCGTTTTCTTAATTATTTTGGCGTGTCCGGAGCAGTTGGCATCTCTGTAATATGCATAAATAAAACAAATTTTTAGTCATATATTTGCTACCACTTTCTTATTTTAATTAGATTTTGTATTAAATGACTCGTTCGGAAAGTGGATACCCTTCACAGTGGTATGATCGGACTACCTATAAAAAATCGTATGGAGGCTTTCAGTTATAGGAGGCGTTGCATTAACACATTTGGTCCGGTTATCAAAGTTGCTACGATCTGAAAGTTTATTTCTTTCAGTAGTTGTAAAAAAAGGAGAAAGAAAAATTAGCTGTTTTAATTTATTTATATATACTGAAAATTCTCAATTTAAAGGAAATGTTTTGAAGGAAATGCTAACGGAAGCGAAATGCTACCGAAAAGTAAGGATCAAATGAAACTAATTTAAAACATTCTTCAAGCGCGTTGTCAAACTATGGCTGCTAGTACTTGATTTTTTTCTAGGTCTTAGTTTAAAGAGGAAAATAAATGGAACTCATGTTGAATCGTGTTAATTACGTTAATTAACGTCCTGTTTATTTGTTTGGTGGAAGTCTTCCACTTTTAGGTCGTTCTCCTAAAAGGTGATGGCAGCTTCTAAAACAGATATAAACATTTAAAAAATGTATAATATTATGTCATGAATATATGTAGATATCAATAATAGATATCAATAATAGACTTATAGATTTTTCTTTTTTTTTTCAATTGTTGGGACTTGTAATATGATAGTAATCTGAAATATCAAGAATAAGAAAAGCTCCATTCTACGTGAATTGTTTTATAAAGTTATATTTTTATTAAACACTGGATATTTCAGAAATACGTTTAATTTTGAAAATCCTTTAAGAGCATCGTAGAACACCGAAATCAAGCATCACTGATTACGGTCAGTAAACGGGTGGGTGACCACTTAGATCACTGTCGTCGTTACACTCTTCTACGGTAAAGTGCTCGCCCTCAGGCCTTCGGGCTATCAAAGCGGGGGAGCAATCCCCTCAGTAGAGGATCAAAAATTGTGATAGCATGTCTTCGAATCATCCTCAGAGATGTTTCGAAGACCAATACCCGTCAATAACCCATTGTACAGCTTTAGTGCAAAATAAATGAAGTATACGTACCTAATTTTAAGAGCCTCAAAACTAAATAGTTCGTACAATGTGACATAATATATATATATTTCAATTAATTCTATTTAGTAGTTTAAAAAATCAGTTTAACTTAAATTTAAAAGGCAGGAATCAAATGCAATGGGATAAATATAATGCTTATAAAATGATGGCAAAATTGTTAAAAATTCTGTAAGTTCTCTATTGCCTACTACTCAATAAAATATTTTGCAAAACGGGTAGTAGATGGCAGATCTGCATACCAGTTCTTCCCGACTAGCACCGACCACAATACTGACGTAAAATATCATCAGAGGTAAAAGAATCATGGGTTAGAATCCCCATACCGTCGAGATATGCGTGCGAGGTTTTCGTGGTTTCCCTCTCCATGTAACGCAAATGCAGGCTATTTGCGCCAAAAATTCATCCACGTAGGCAAGTTTTTCCCAATGCTTGATGTAGGAGTTCATATTTTTTTAGGTTGGGTTTAAAATTACAAAGCTGTAAATATATAAAACTATTAAAGTTTATAAGCAGTCATAAATTTATACAAGACTGTTTCTTAGGGCTGAAAAGAATTGTTGATAAGTATTTGTTTTTAGAAAAGTTTATTCCTTTAAATAACTATCCAGAAGAGAAGAGGTTTCGCTACCGATCTTTTCTCGATTTTGGAATACAAACTGACATGTCTTATATTTTATATATTGGATAATGTTTTCGAAAGATTGATAACTTAACCATAATAAGCAAGATCGAATCAACTATGAAGTCGTATATATCCCCAGTTTATTATTTGCAGGGCATTGCAGTCAGCCTGGTAACATCAACTCAGCAACTGTTATAGATCACTGGAAATTCAAAACTAATTGCTTTTAAGCTTTCATCAACCATTATTCTTTAAGCAGTTTTACAACTTTAAACAGAGAGCCAAAGTATGTAACTTCAATCAGAATGTACTAAGTCTTTACCTCCTACATCAGAAAGCTTCTACATTGTTTTTTATTAGTAGTCTGCGCAGACTATTTAAAAAGCGAACCAGTTGCGCGCACGAATCCAAATTCTTTTTTAAAAGTAATAGAGAGAAATTTTTCATACATATTTGAGAATTGAATCTGTGGGAGTTGACAAGTAAATAAAGCAAACCTATCATATTCAAAAATTATAAAAAATTTTAGACATATTTGCTACCACTATAGTATTTTTACTAGACTTTCTATGAAATGCTTCTTTTGTTAACTTGTTTACCTTTATTGTTGTCTGCTCGGACTACCTGCGAAAAACCGTCTTTCTATGAAATGCTTCTTTTGTTAACTTGTTCACCTTTATTGTTGTCTGCTCTGACTACCTGCAAAAAACCGTCTTTCTATGAAATGCTTCTTTTGTTAACTTGTTCACCTTTATTGTTGTCTGCTTGGACTACCTGCAACAAACCGTGTGGAGGCTTTCAGCTATAGGAGGCGCTGACTAAGTTCACACTTGTTAATCTCCTTGACTAAAATTAAAATTTTCAGTCAAATTTGGTGTTCTGGAAAGGGTTTAAACTGAAAAACAAATGCATCCTGAAAATTAAGTAACAATAATGTCAACACAGTTTTACTTCTTTTGCTTTTTACAGCGTTAATTGATTGGCAATACTCTCTTCAATCTATGTCAGAAATATATTGACTATGATAAGGGTTTTCAAAATATAGACATATTATTTGACAATTCATCACCACTTATGTGCTGTTATTCTATCCCCTTCACTTAGAAAATGAGTTTTGATAGATAACAGGCATTTCTGCAGAGGCTTTACTCTCGTTAATTGCTTAAAATTAATGCATAAACTACCGAAGAAAGGATTTACTCAGAATAGCCGAAGCTATACTAATTAAGCTATTGCTTGTAAACAGTTATAGTAATCCATTAAACTTCTTTTTGAGAGTGTTCAGCAATTATTAATTTCCATAGAAATTTTGACATAAATCGTACACAATTTCAAAGTTAGTGATCCTTTTGTCTAATATTATCCCATTCCACAAAATTTAATGCATTTTCAAATCAGTTGAAGACAACCAAACTGTTGTTTATTAATGATTTGTTATAAAAAGAATTTCAATATGGTTGGTGCAGTACTAAAACTATAAATTTCAATACTATTTTATTTCGAATTATCGTCGAATAAGGTTATATTTTAAATATAAAATAAAAGTTAACAGAGTAATATAACAAGGATGTCACAAAATATTACTTTGTTACTAATAATTAACAGGATGTCACAAAATTTCACATTGGTAATGAAAGGAAAACTAATTTTTATCAATTACTACATTTATGGAAATTTAGTTTGTTTTATAAGTTTCTTTTTATAATATATATGTTTATTTGCTTAGGAAATAAATCTATATAAATACCCTACCCAGACAAACTTCCAGGTGCTAAAGTGGTATTTAAAAAGAAAAGAAAAGAAAGTGTGCCCAACGTTAGATTGACCAATATTTAATCTTTCAATCAATTCTTAGATTTGACCAATATTAATTTTAGACCAATATTTAATGCATTTGAAAACATCAACACTCTATTTTATATTTCATATGGCAGTCTTAAATTATTGAAAAAAAATGAGTGTCTGACTTAACAAATTGCGGCAACATGGTAAACAGTATAGGGGTGCTAACTGCTACGCTATCTGCATAGGATTTTAAAAAGAGGTTGTGAATCAAAAAAGTTAAACTTGTAAGTATGGATAATTTCGCCAATTAAATAAAATTCTCTCCAGGAAATAACGTAAAAAATGAATTTTATATGAAACTTTGAATGGTGGAAACAAACGAATTTAATTAAGACTAACTTAAATGTCACATTCATTAAAATTTGTTTGTTAACACATTGCTGACCGGTCACGAGTTAACTGGTGTTTTCGTGGCCAAGCGTTAGTGACCGGTCACGAGTCATAACAATCATATTAGCAGTGATCTCGTGGTCNTTATATATATCAACTTAGATTCGATGAATCAGATATTCAAATGTTATATTTACTCAAGCAAAGTGCTTGTTTTTCTATTAGCTACCACATCGACTGCTGAATTCAAAATGTTATTACTATAAATTTTCTGTAAATTTCTAGATGTATGGGATAGGGGCCGCTAAGTGGCCCAGGTGCCCAATTTTTGTAAATAAAGTAAGTAAGTGTACCATTGCACGTAGGTGATTGTTATACTTTTTATCATACGGCATTAAAAATTAAAAAATTTTAAAGCTTATTTATATTGTTTTACATCCACATCCGCTTTCAAAACAATAGTCGGATAGCAGATCAATTTAGCGTCTCAGACATGGTTTTAACAAGTCTTACGAAGAAAAACTTGCAGAAGTGCGGAGATATGTGATGGGGAAAGGGTTCCCCCAATAAGTGAAATAAAAAGGAAATTTTTACTAACATAAACCATAGTGGCCACAAACGAACAACCGGATGGACCAAAATGAGTAATCCTTTCTCAATACCCATAAAATATGAAAAAAAGATTCTAACATAAATATTGCAATCCTTTAAAATTATTTCAAAATTTCTATTATGAAAACTAGATAGAAGTTATTAACTTTATCTCTTATTTTTGGTCGATCCAAAATTTGCATGGATAAAAATGACACCATTTCTAAAAGCTTGAAGCATGATCTCTCAAATTATGTCAACAGTTTTGCCAAATCTACCTTTCTGCTGAAAAAGAAGATTGTTTACATAGAAACGTTTCCATATTTTTGTTCAACATCCTTATTTATTTACATTTTATAAACATAATTTAAATAAATAATATGACCCATTCAACGCTTCCTATAACTGAAAGCCTCCACACGGTTTTTTATAGGTAGTCCGATCAGACCACTGTGAAGGATTTCCACTTACCGAACGAGTCATTTAATACAGAATCTAGTTAAGAAAAGAAAGTGGTAGCAAATATATGACTAAAAAGTTATTTTATTTATGAATATTATTGGCTTACCTTATTCACTTGTCAACTACTACAGATTCAATTCTCAAATATATAAGATAAATTTCTCTCAATTACTATAATAAAAGGTTTTGGGTACTTGCGCATAACTGGTTCGTTTTTTTAGCGGTCTGCGCGGACTACTTATGAAAGACCGTATGGAGGCTTCTTGATGTAGGAGGTGATGACCCATTTCTAAAAGCTTGAAGCATTATCTCTCAAATTATGCCAACAGTTTTGCCAAATCTCCTTGCTGCTAAACATAAGATTGTTTACATAAAAGTGTTTCCACAGTTTTGTCTAACATCTTTATCTATATACACTTTATATAGATACGTTAAACAAATAATAAAAAAGGTACATCTGAAAAAAAAATTTAGATTTTTTATTATTTGTATTAAAAGAGACGATAAAAAGAAACTTATCGAAGCATAACTATAAGAAAATATTTCTAAGAATCTTAATATCATTTTATATGTGAAATGAAATTAATATTTTAAGAAAGTATACATATTATAAATACAAAATTAATTGTGCCTACGAAACATAAATATTTCCTTTTTAATGAGAAATATAATCATGCAATAAATGTAGGTCAAAAAATTATGAATCAATTGTTAGAATTTGACTCAATTCAATGTTAAAATTGCTTTAACAATGTATGTTAAAAAAAATTTTAATTTTATCTTTCTGAAAATAAAAAAGAAATGTATTCAAAATCTTGATTCTCGTCTTTGAAAAATTTCAACTTGTTTTGAAACTATTTTTAAATTTTCATTCATTTCAAAAAAGGAAAAAATATCGTGCAAAGCATAATTATTTGAACATGAAGATAACCAATTTTTGCTATAATTATTGATTATTTTATTTTCCTGTTAAATATATTCATTTATTTTCACCATATTAGTTTATCAGCTGACAATAGATAACAGACAAAAAATTATTGTAATATTAAATCATACAAAACAATGAATACATTAAATGAGTAGCTTTATTTTACATAGATTTTGAAATATTTTGTCAGATTTTATTATATATAGTAATTTCTTCAAGTGTTAACATTTAAGAAAGAAATTTATTTCAAGAATTAGTTTTACTTTCAGCGAGTATTATTTGGTTATACTTTAATCGGGATATTTTGACAACCCGCAAAAACTGAAATAATAAACGAGATGAAAGTTTTTGTTAAGATCCGAAGAAAAAAGACAGGAAAAAAAAACGCAAACGGAAAAAATGAGATTTCAGAATTTCAGAAAATTTTGAGCGGAAATAAACTGAAATTGTATGACTAAAAAAAATATATGTGAGTAGATCGAAGCATTTATCTCTGAGTGAGTTCATTTCTTAAAAGACTAAAGATCTAAACAAACAACCAAAAAAACCTTAAGAAAAAAGGGAAATACAGGAAAAGAAAAAAAAATAGTGGGAAGGGGAAACTAAAGGAAAGGGAAAACTCGCGTTCGAAAGAAACTGCTTCATCCATAAGAAACGAAGGCATAAGAGAATAAACGCAGAAAAACATATCTTAAAAACGAAAAAAAAAGGAAAAAATTAGGGAATAGATTTTTCAAACTTTGATAAATGTGACACATGTTAGATAATAGGGAAACTGAGGGAAATTCTAGAATATGAAAATTTATTTTTCATTTACCGGAATAAAACCTAATATTCTATTTTGAAATTTTTCAAAAAGTGGGAATCATGGGAATTCCATGAGACTGAAAAAATTTCTTAGTTATATGAAAGAAATGTTAGTATTTGTAAACCAGAAAATTATGACAAATATTAATCAATCATGCAATTTTTGTCTTACAGTTTTGCATATATATACAGTGAGAGATAGAAAACAATTTTCAATTGAAAAAAAAAAATGGAACAATTCCTTTATCACGTTCACGCCGGGAAAAGTAAAAATACTGGTACGGGAAAAGAGAAAATACAGGTAGAAGAACTATATTAGATAATATTCGGGAGGAGCTAATCTATTCTCTTACTTACTTACTTTATTTAACAAAAGCTGGGCACCTGGGCCGCGCAGAAGACCCATATCCCATTCATCGTGAAATTACAGTAAAATTAGAAAATGAAAGCAGTTTGTATACAGAGTCTCTGGGGTGACTGATCTAATCTATTCTCAACAATAACAATTCACTGTAAGTAAGTTTACCGTTGGCGAAGAAGCAATTCAATATAAAAAGTGCATCCGTTAAAAACAATTGGTAGTTATGGATTTTTATTATTCCCGGAAAAAAACTAAAAAAGGAAATTTATTTGTTACCAGTTTTTACTCCGGTGCGCCACCAAGATGAGAAAATCTAGCGTGACCTACCGATGGGTCACCCGGGCGTAAACGTGTTAAACTAATGGTCGTCAAGTTAACATGTGATTGAGGAGCTGGTTGTTATTGACAATTGCTTTAACCTTTTTGCCGTCAATGTTTCTAAATTTGAAACATCTTTTCTAACTAACACAAAGTGGTAACTAAAATATTTCATTCTCATCATTTAGTTTTTTGAACTTTGCCGTCCACGTACACATTAGTATATAATTTATAATTATTTCTTCATATAAATGTGGAGCTATTTGAAAATATTTTATTGATTAAGAAAGGATAACAGTATAAAATACCCTACAATAGCTTATTTATTTCATTTCATTTTATTATTATTATACATACGTATGCATTCATGCATACTCATTCAGGGTGGTCACATTTCAAAAAATTTCAAAAATAGGTAAAAAAAAAAGATGACAGCTAAATAATTCAAACATGTGTAAGCGAGGAGCACTAGGTGTGCAGTTTTGTTTTTAAAATTGGTAAAATGACTCAATTTAAGGAAAAAAAATCTTTTTAATTTACGACCACTTAGTGTAGACCTGCCAACTTTATTCGCTTTAGGGGAAAATTTCTTCTAGTGGTTGCTAAAGCTTATGCTGATTGATTGTATTATTTATGATTTGTATAATTTATGTTTTTTTTGTATTTCAATTTACGAGTTTTTGTTTTGCAAATTTGATTTAAATTTATTTTTTACAGTGCTACACATAAATACTTGAAAGGTTCATATAAAACGCTAGTTTGTTCCATATCACTTGTAGAGAAATCTTTTAAAATATTTACAAAATTACCAAATATTCTGAAAGCTTAAATTTTTAATTGCCTTATACTCAACAAAATATTTTAGTTGGTAGCCTTGTTTAGGGATAGCTTTTTGTACAATAAGCCAACTCTTGTAATCTGCGGAAGTTTAAGTAAATAATTTTATGTTTCTAGTGTTTCGTAATAAATTGCTTTTACAATAAATTACTCCTGACTAAAAAACTGCGTTTGAAAGAGTTGATAGTTATACCACTTTGTTAAAAGACCATAAAATACAGTAAAGTAAAAGAAAATGCCTTAGATTATAGTTATTCATGCATTTCACATAACTAACAACTTGAAATTTTAAGAAGTAATTTTCAAAACTATTTCTATTTTAATTAACGGAGTTTAGATAAAGTTTAAATAAGCTTTAAAGAAACCTAAAAAATAGCAGAAATAACTTCAACATTCGAAGAAATATTTAAGAAAATATTCATTTTTAATCAAACATGATATAAACCTAAATACCTTCGTAATAAAATAAATTAAAAAATGCACTGAATTAATTTAAGAAAATTTTTTTAAAAAAAATGTAGTCTTAAAAGGCATCAGCGGTAACTTTTGAAAAACTTTCTTTTAATCATTTTTCTGCATATCTCATAACTCCTCGCTTTTGCAACAATAAATTAAATTCTCCTCTTTTACGCAACTTTATGCTTTTCATTCCAAGCTTCGATTCTACTTACTCACTTTTTCAGTTTAAATACTTCCTTTCTTAAAGTGAAAACGGAAGATGATTTAAACCAGGACCATGTTATTTAAATATCTTTCGCCAACACAAATTAAACTAGATACTTCATTTTACGTCGTCAAAGTAAGTAAAGAAGCCCGAAATAAAAGACTTTCCGAACAATAATATAAAAAATTTATATAACGTTTCCTACCTTTTTTTTTTACCTTTACTTTCACTCATTCTGGAGTTTAGTTTGTTATTTTAGTCTTTTTTTTTAATTCCATCCCATCTTTCTTCAACTAAATATGCAAAGTGTTTTGTTTGACACTTTACGGAGTAGATAATTGGAGATGCCAGTTTAAAAGGGAAGACACATAAGTTTGGATAAAAAAATATCTCTACACCACTATACACTCTACACCTTTCGTTTTCTCTTGCCCTATGTTACTGTGATTCACTTCTCATTTACATTACCTCCTGTTTTCTTTTTTTATTGATGTCGGTCCTTTGGATGAGTTTAGGAGCTTTCGGCGTTCATTTCATTATTTCTTTTTTATTTATTTCTCTGGTTTTTGTGCAGAATTTCTGTAAAAAAGACTTCCTCAAAATTTGCAGCATTTTTTTTATATTAAACAACCTGCTTTCTGTACAAAGAAAAAATTATTCAAAGAAATTCTAGATTTGTTAATCTTATTAGGTTATCATTTTTTAACTATGCAAGCTATTTATTGTTTACTTAAAATGTAAAATAATGCTTTTTTAATGATGATAAAAAGTAATTGCTTTATGTATGAATAAAAGTTGAATTTGCTGAATTGTTTTTGGAATAAGGAACTTTTTATAGGATATTCTCATCCTGTTTTTCAAATGCTTCAACCTTAAGAAAAGAAGTAATGCAATAGGGCTTACTGCAACATTCTAGAATTTAATTATATATTTTTTTTCATTCGAAATTTTTTTTCGGACAGCAAAACGTATTTTTTATTTTTTTTTCCTATTTAATGAAAATAGTTTAAAGGGGGGGGGGCATTATCATAACTGAGCATAACTTATTCAAAGATAGCTGGGACATAAAGTTTTAGCTCATAATGCGCTTCTAATATGTCATATGGCTTTTCGAATTTCTGTCCGAAGGAAAAATTAAAAAAGACTCAGTTTAAATGCCTTACACTCGAAGCAAAGTGCTGAATTTAAACTATATATATCATCTTGCCACGAAGAATTATCTAGGTTTTAGAACTGTTAACTAATTTAAATATTTTAAAAGCTGGTAGTTTTTTTTTAAAAAAAAAACGCCAATTTGGTGACATTTTTCCATTACTTAGATGGAATTTTTTTAAATGACTGCTTTTTTCTCAGTTTTTGCAAATTTTTATGAACCCAAATAATGCAGCATTGGAGTAGGTTTTGAAATATTACGCTTTTCATTTTCACAAAATTGTAGCTTTTCTCCATACTGACGTTTTGCACCATTTTTAGTATAAAGATCAGGCAGCACTGACCATAGACCGGCTAAACTTGACCTGTTGCAAACTCACAGTAATTGTAAAAAAAATTTTTATTCACAAAAAGAGCATCATTTCACATGATGATGGAGTTTCCCAAAAACAGCATAAATATCCTGTCACAAAAAATGGTTTTCATATGACAAAATATTTATCTAAAATTGTTGTCATGAATATTCCAAGAGCTTAAAAAATGAACCAGGTACGCAAGGCTGCCAACCCTCTACGATTTTCTGATAAAACTTGCAGTTAAGTGCAAGATAGTTAAGTTTAAGTTCAGAGGAATTGGTTTAAAAAAAGTTGATAACATTATAAAATCTGGAAGTAGAAGAATTGAGTGGGATATAAAATTATGTAAATGAATTTGATAAAAACAATTTTAAAAAAAACACTAGACGCACTTAACCCTTTAGGGTCGGGTGAGTCATAAATGTATTCGTAAGGAATCAGTATCATTATGGTAAAAAATAAAAAGCGGTAGCTTAATCTTAGGAGTTGCTAATTTGACAGATTTATTTTTGCTTTCACTTTAAATCTAACACATCCTGTCAATATGCGTTAAAAGTGTAATTATACAAATTTTAATTCGAACTAAGTAGTGGCGAATTTAATAAAGCAAATTATCATTACCCCGCCCACAAATAAACTGCTATTAAAATAGTTTGGCTACCAGTTTTATCTTTTTTTACCCTGATTATCGCCATCCTGAGAATATGACTCGCCATATATGACTCGTTCGTTTCGAAGAAGTTAATGCAAAATTGCTTGTTTTTCAAATTTGATTAAAAGTCATTTTCCACATCACTATATGAAAATGATTCGAAAGTTCATATAAAACGCCTTTTCATGAGCTGAAGTTTTTAAAATGCTGGCAAAATTAGTGTTAGTTTTTAATTGCCTTTCTGTCTTAAATATATTTTTGCGAAAAGCGTATTAGTTGACAGACCTGTACCAATAAAAACATTTTGCCAATAAAACGGAGCAAATTGGTACTCCAAATAACGGATTAAATTGCATACCTGCCGACTTGTTCCTTTCTTTCGTAACATTTCATTTGAATATTTCTAGTAAATTTTACGATTCAGCATTATATTATTTATTTATAAACTACATTACATTCATTCACTGCATACAAACAACTTAAACATATATATGTAAAACCAATTAATTGTACAGGGAAAATGGAATTTCATAAGTGCTGGAAAAATTAAACAAATTAAATTTAATTTAAAATATTAATTGGAATTATTTTGGAAATATCTTACAGAGTGATTTCTGAGGTGACAAGAATGAATTAGGATTTTGCAAAATTTTATACGCCAGCAAATATTGCGTGGTGGTGCAGCAAGATAAAAAACAAGCACTTTCATGCATAAAAATTGAGTTTCGATTATAACGAAGAATACCAATAGTGTTTTATCTGTTGATAGTTAACCGGTTAACGCCCAGCGTCATATATTTAGGACAGTTCCTTTTTTCAAATACATTCATTGCGGTGGGAAACTTTTTTCAGCATTTTCATTTATCTGGGTGAATTAAAAGATTCTCAGATACCACAATGATTTAGTTATTTCTGATTAGATCTGGAATTATAAGGAACAAGTACTTTTTGATCTATCAAAGACTTTTTGAATGCCATAACAGTGGAAAAACCAAATTATTTCGAATATATATTAAACCACTTTTTCCATAAAACCACTTTTTGTATCATTTCCATATATAAATTCGGAACAAAACGGGTTAAGCAAGTGCTCAAGATAATATAGACCACTACCACTTTAAATATTCTGGATATCTAGTGCTTCTGAGATAGCCGCTACGAAATTGTAGTTTACAAAATGCTTTGTGGCTGCAAATATTATGTATTGATGCAACATGATGAAGTAAGCACTTTTCAATTGAAAAAATGAATTTCGAATATAAAGAAAGATCTCACCAGTGATTTATTTGTTTATAAATAAGCAGAAGCTCAAAATATTTGTAGAGCTCAAATTTTCTATCCATTTTCGTTTATCCATGTTATCTATTTCCATCTTACCCCTTGGGGACGGGTGATTCAGAAAAGCATTAGTACAAAATCAGAATCAAGTAATAATTGAATAAAAAACGGTAACTTAACACTTTCACGCCGGGGTGACCCACTGGTGGGTCACGCTAGACTTGTCTCATCTTGGCAGCGCACCGGAGTAAAAACTGGCAACAACAAATTTAATTTTTTAGTTTTTTTCCCGGAATAATAAAAATCCATAACTACCAATTGTTTTTAACGGATGCAATTTTTATATTGAATTGCTCTTCGCCGTCACAAATTTCTTTACGGTGAATTGTTATTGTTGAGAATAGATTAACTCCTCCCGAATATTATCTAATATTGAAATAGTTCTTCTACCAGTATTTGCTCTTTTCCCGTACCAGTATTTTCACTTTTCCCGGCGTGAACGTGTTAAATGTAGTCGTTGCTAATCTGACAGACTTAGTCTGCTTTTACTTTAATTACTGTTAGTTTAATCATATATATAATCAATGTTAATTCAAAGCATAACTGAATAGTTTTATTTTGAACAAAGTAATGGTGAATTAAATAAATCAAACAATTATAACTCCGCCCACAAATAAACTGCTAAAGAAATACTTTGATTACCAGTTTTATCTTTTTACCCTGATTGATGCGGTTTTACGCTGGCACGTATTTGTGACAGTCGACGCGAAAGGGTTAAACTCATCCCCTCCAACTTATGAAGATTTTGAAAATAATTCTTTCTAGTGGTAGCGAACCAAAGTAGAAATTTTTAAAGCAAATGGATCTCTCATAAAACTTTTATCAGAACTTAAGAATCTAGCCATATGGCCTGCACTTTTATAAGTAATAGTGGACAAGTTACGCTAAAATTATTTTTTTTTAAATATTAAGACATTAATTTTGCTACCGTCTGAAAAGAAGATTTCTGAAACTACGGAAATTCCGTAGCAGTTGGAGGGTATGTATTGTACTTTCTTAGCAACTGTTAAACATTTCTCCCTTCATTGTTATGGTTTGTGCGGAAAAGTTACTTTAATTAAAAACAAATAATGCTGAAATAACAATTCCAGATTTGAGAATTAGATTTTAATGATATTTTAAAGCTGAAGAAAAATAATACCTTCATTAAAAAATTAAGTCTATAGTTTTTAAATTAAATAACCACTTTACACGCGAAGAACACAATTGTGTACCCTGCCAAATACATTTTATCAATGATCTGGACAAATTCAAATATCCTGACTTAATTTTCTCTAGACTAATGTTTATTTTTTTTAAGTTAGCAATCTTTAAAAAATTATTAAATAAATTTTAAAATGTTCACATGAGACCATAATTATATAACTAATGTGTTTGTAAAATAAGAATACTTCAAAGTATTAACATTTTCCAAAATATGAACATTTATTTTAATATACCAATAATTATAATATGCCAATAATAATAATATGCCAATAACCTATTATTTTTTGTATTGTAGCAATTATGTGATTGTTAACATAATAATTTATCACCACGGTAAAATCGTGCGTAAGGATAACGGTAGATATTTATAATGTAAAACGTGAAGTGTAAAAATTATTATTGCTGTCATACTTTGACTAACAAATGTGGAAATAAAAATAATTATTAGTCATCAAACATGAGGCTATTTGTTAATGACCTTTTTCTGATTGTAACGTAAAAGCAAAAAAAAATATTTATTAATAAATCTTTTTAATCTTTTTAATAAATCTTACCAATCTTTTTAATAATCTAGATTATGCTTAAACGCTTTGACGCAAAATTATGAATAACTGTCTAATAATTATTAAAAAAATATGTTATATTCTTGGAATTTTACTTGTACTAAAATATGAAATTAAAAAAAAAAGATGTTTTTTTTTATTTTTAGTAGTTTTTTTTCCTTTCGTTTTTAAAAAAAAGTAGTTTTACTGCAAATAAATGCATAAAAATCTATTGTTTTCTAAGTGAGCCGTGTTTGGAAGATTTTACCTTTAAACCTAAATTGTATTTCATAACCATAAAATACTAAAATGCTAAATATAATATTTTTCACTTATTTTTGACGCAAATTAATACCTATTATCTATTGAAATATAATCTATTGAAGAAATCATCAAAAATATGATTAATGAAAATTCTACGTCAAATGGTTGATGGTATGTTTTATAATATGTAGTTGGAAATGTCGTGCTGAAATAATGATTGGACTCGACAGTCTTTGCCTTGTTTTTTGATAGTTCATTTTATCAAACACAATGTTAAACCGAAAAAATTTTAATCTTTATAAACACGTCATAACAAGCAAATGTGGTGCGGAAATGATAATTAGACAACAAACATAATATATTGCTTTTTAAGAATGGCTGAAACTAGTGTTCTTGTTTGCTATACTTATAAAATGAAATTAATATATCATATTTTTTCAGATAGTTCCTATAAGAACAACGCATTGCCTGTGAATAACGAAAGTTCTAAGAAATAACTTGCTTTTCGAAAGGTGATTGGTAATTTAAAAGTGATTTATTAGCTTTAAGCACTTCAATTTGTTTCTTACGTGTGAGTAATTAATATATTCGCGTCGTTAAAAACACATTAACTAAGCTTTTTAAAGAATTTTAGTTAAAAAAATTGATGCCTGTTGAATGTGCGAGTATTTATTTATCAATTCCTTTAAAACTTTTAAAATAAATTAAAAGTCATGCTTGACGCAGTAATTATAATGATTGTAAAATATATAAACTTAGATAACTCAGGGAAATTAAATTTAAAGAAATACTTGATCTTACTTGATTCGGGAGAGGGGATTTCATACTTTAAATTAGTTTTGCTCGGAGAGCTACAGATTTTCTTAAAAATGATATTTTTTGTTTAGTTTATTTGAATGAATGTACAAGTTTATGAAATACCAATATACACTTCATAAATGTCCATACACATGCAATCCATACATATACACTTCTCTGTTCTTTTGAAAATAACACTTTAGAAAAAAAGCATATAAACTTAACGTACCGCATCACAAGCTGAAATGCATTATAGACTTCATTCCATTACTCCCTACGTAGCAGAGAAGGAGAACACTTATTATTCACCAGAATGAACTTCAAAAATTCCTGGTTAGGAAAATATTTTTTAAATGCAATTAAAATTGCAGCTTGTACAGAGAAACTGATTGCAGATTAGAATTTAACAACAAGAAAATATCTGAGATCCAATCAAAAATCTCACACAATAAAAAAAAGTTATTTTTTCCGCAGTGTAATCTAACTTTATTAATGTTTTAACTCTTTTTGTATTTTTTTGGTATATCTTGACAACTTTTTAATTCATAATTCAACCAATTAACGTGAAATATTTTTTTCAAAGTACATGAAACTGCTTTAAATATCCAGGATGTCTGTTAAATATTACGACAAACGTCTAGGGGAGGTAAGTCAATCCATTTGACCCTGGCATGGAAACCCTGGAAATAACGTCTTACGCCACTAGGGACACTTTCCAATTATGGATCAGCTTTCCTATTATGGAAGTTTGATCAACTCTTTCAACTTTTTAGTTATTTAAAGGTAGGAAGTGACCTCTCTCACGCTCTACTAGTTTCTCCGGCAAAATAGTCAAATTTGTTTTTTAATTATTTTTTCTAGCATTTGATTTAAATCTTCAATGTTCACACGGTACTTAACCATCACCTCCTACATCAAGAAGCCTCCACACGGTCTTTCATAAGTAGTCCGCGCAGACCGCTTTAAAAGCGAACCAGTTGTGCGCATGTACCCAAAACCTTTTATAAAAGTGATTGAGAGAAATTTTTCTTATATATTTGAGAATTGAATCTGCTGTGGTTGACAAGCGAATAAGGCAAGCCAAAAATATTCATAAATAAAATAAATTTTTAGTCATATATTTGCTACCACTTTCCTTTTTTAACTAGATTCTGTATTAAATGACTCGTTCGGTAAGTGGATATCCTTCACAGTGGTCTGATCGGACTACCTATAAAAAAACGTGTGGAGGCTTTCAGTTATAGGAGTCGTTGTCTTAACCCTTTGACGGTCAGGGTAATGAGCAGTTTTCGTTTCATTAATTCGCGCAGTATTACGTGCAAAAAGTAGTCGAAAGTGGCAGCTGTTTTCCACCGCCGTTCTTCCGAAAATGTCACCCTTCTCTGGCGATGCCAACTGCTACGTCTTCTGGAATTGTTATAATAAAGTGGTAGCAAATTATGTAGTAAATTTCGTTGGAGAAGGACAGCTACGTCTACTTTTTAATAGAGTAACCAGTAGATTGTTGCTTTAACGTTGCATTTTATATGTTACTTATAGTTTTTGATATTTAGTGGTGAAAAAAATTCTTAAGAGGAAAAATACTAAACTGAAAGTAACTTGACTTTCGCTATCACTAGGAAATACTATTTTACAAAGCGGAGCAAGTTAGCATCTCTAGATGCGGTAGATAGCTCGCCTCACGCGTTTTAAAAATTTCTTAAAGTATTTGTAGTACATAAATAACAGTTTTTACGTACTTTTCGTTTTTAACATAGTCAATGCAAAATAATAATGACGAACGAGCTCAGCTCGTCAGCGCGCATTGAGGAAAAATTTCACTACGCAAGTAGTGCTCGTTGCCATTACGGTCAAAATCCTGCTCGTTTGCGCGCATTGTCTTGGAACTCGTTTGCGCGCATTATGAGGCACGATTCGATTGCGAGCTGAACTCGTTCATAACCGTCAAAGGGTTAAATACTTTATTCATATGCACTCCGAGTACTTTAAAATACTGTTTGAACGATTACAAGCAATGAATCATATAAAATACATAATACACTTATTTTATATAATTTTTAAAATTCTTTAAAAAAAAGTGGTTACTAATTATTAAGTTATAAAAATGTTTAATTTTAGAGTGGTACTGACGATTGCACCTCAAAGGCGACATTGAAGCAGAAAGTGTAGAAGATATACATGGCTGATAAAGTTACCAGAATAATCATCTGGTATAAAATTTAGTGTCAGCAGTAGTAGGAATGGTGAACAGTGGTAGACGAATCTCGGGATAGAGTCCTCTTGCCATCGGGCATTTCGTGGTTTTCCACTCCATGTAACGCAAGTGCGGTTTAGTTTTATCAAAAATTCCTCCACTAAGACAAATTTCTCCCAATACTTGATCAATGAGTTCCCCTATCTTCTGGATTGGGTTCAACATTACAAGACTACAGAGTTGGACATTAAGAGATTACAGACAAGATTACAGAGAGATTACATCAACATTACAAGATTGCAGAGTTGGACATAAAAAAAAAACCAAAATTGGGTCGGCTGTTCAACAATGGTTATAAAATAAAAAATGCGTCTCCCCTGAACCATGGTGGGCATTCGCCTCCCATTAAGATGACCGACCTCAGTCCACGCCTCCTATAACTGAAAGCCTCCACACGGTATTTTATAAGTAGTCCGATCAGACCACTGTGAAGGATATCCAATTAACGAACGAGTCATTTAATAAAGAATATAGTTAAAATAAGAAAGTGGTAGCAAATATAGGACTAAAAATTTATTTTATTTCTGAATATTATTGGTTTGCCTCATTCACTTCTCAACCACTACAGATTCAATTCTCAAATATATAAGATAAATTTCTCTCAATTACTTTTACAAAAGGTTTTAGGTTCATGCGCAAAACAGGTTCACTTTTTAAACAGTCTGCGCGAACTACTTTTAAAATACCGTGTGGAGGCTTCTTGATGTAGGAGGTGATGCCTCAGTGCTGACGTGAAATACCCTCAGTGGTAGACTTGTCCTCTGGATTGGGTCCAAAGTTGCAGGGCTACGGAGCTGAACATAGGTAGTCGTAAAGCAAGAATTGGGTTGGCTGTTCAACGACTGTTACTAAATTATAAAATACTTCCCCTCCCTAAAAAACATTAATATAAAAAAAATACCCACTTTTTGCAAATGTTTGTGACCCTGGACTAATATTTAACTAACTAATCAGAGTGTATTTTCTAACATTTAAAATTTAAATCTCAAACAGTTTTAATTTTCACAAACACAAAACTGTAGTTATTTTTCAAATAGATATTTAACCCCATTTTCATTAAAGATGAAATTCCTCATTTACTTCATTTTCATAGCCGATCATAGCCCATTTGGAGAACCGATGAGATATTCACCAAACTCGAACATAATTATTACATAACATAAGTTAGAAAATTAGGTTAGTAATGGCACCTCGACAAAAAATGTGCCAATAATAAGCTATTTTATATCGGCATATTTCATGTCGGCACTTTATTTCACGTGACGACACATGAAATATAGCAAGGTTAGGAAATAAAGCTTGCAGGTGCATGGATTCAGTTTGCTTTAATTCAAGTCGTCACATTAACACGTTCACGTTGGGTTGACCCACCGGTGGGTCACGAGGGATTGTCTCATCTTAGCAGCGCACCGGAGTAAAAACTGGAAACAATAAATTTCATTTTTTAGTTTTTTTCCGGGAATAATAAAAATCCATAACTACCAATTGTTGTTAACGGATGCAATTTTCATATTGAATTGCTTCTTCGCTGTGGTAAATTTCCCTACAGTGAATTGCTATTGTTGAGAATAGATTAACTCCTCCCGAATGTTATATAATATTGAAATACTTCTACCAGTAATTTCTTTTTTCCCGTACCAGTATTTTCACTTTTCCCGGCGTGAACGTGTTAAATAAGGCAAGTATTGTTTCATGTCATCAAATCTAATAATGCCTTTTTTCATGTGACGACAGAACCTTAAGTGGCCTCTACCCTCACCATCTCGGATTCCAGGTTAAATTTTTAATTTTTGTTTTTCCGATATTTTTTTAGACTTATCAAACTTTGATAATATAGTATTATTAGACAGCACAATACCTTTAAAAAAGGTAGAAAATAAAGGGGAAGTTTGATTATGAGAAACAGCGTTTGGTAACTTTTAGAACTTCCACGAATTTTTCCTCAAAACTTTAAAGCTATAAAATAATGTGATATGTGGTTTGGAGTAAACAAGTTAAAACTACAAGTTTCTCAGTTCTTAAATTTATAAAAAAAAATCTAATCTTAATGCAATTTAAATTGATGAAAAGCAATTTTGGCAACGCTAAAATTTCCTTTAACATTAATTGTATAAAAATAAAAATTAATAACTGCTTACGATTCTATAATTTTTCAAAAACTAAAGAAAGAATTGTTTTCGCATAATTTTGTCAGAAAAAAATTATTAGAAAATATTAAATTCCGCATTCTTATATCTCAACTTCTGATTGGGTCACAGCCTTATATTTTAAATGCATTGAAAGACAGTGCCAAAAAATAGAGTAAATATCCATCTTCAGTTGTTGTGCTGTTGTCGTAGGTATGCGATAGTTCTCGTTCTCCAGTGGCGCCATCTATGGCCAAGAATTCGACTTCTGCCACAACCAAACGTCACATCCGTTTAAAAGGCGGACCCATTCATACATTCATTCGTCCACAAATCATAATTTTGACCTTACCCAGAGAGCGATCAATATCCAATACCCAGAGGTATATACATGGAGGACTTTGTAACCCGACAGATTTAGCTTGCATCAGTCACTATTTATTAAACGGGGAGTCTGCGGTCGCCTGGATTCGCACTACCATTATCACGAGCTTGAGACCAGCGCCCTACCAACCAGGCTATCCAGGCAGAACCATTAGTTTACTAAATGTAAAGGAATAAAAGCATATTTCGAATTTTCCCTTCCCGTGTCCACCCCTTGGACATCTGAGTTCGGTGAAGAAAAAAAATTCCCAGTGAAAATCCGAAGAAATTTAAACATATGCCAAGCAATCCAATATAAAATAACACATTTTACAATGAAAAGAAAGGAATCATAAGTTCAACTGAAACATAACAACATGGAGAATTCATATTATATAAAAGATACTTTAAGATGAAATCCATCGTTTAATCTTAAAATCCTATATAAAACGAAGATTTCAGATTATCAAAATGGGATTAAAGCCTCAAGAGACAACTTATAGGGAGAGAAGACTGTTTCATTTAATGTAAAAGATTAAAGTGTTATATATCATAAAGAAGAGGATTTATTTGAGGAGTAAAGATGAGGTAAAAATAAAGTTCCGAAAAAAGATATTTCTGAAAGTTATTCAACCAAATATTGCTCCCAGAATAAAAAGAAGTTTAAAGCTTTCAGCTCTCCTTTTTTTTTCTTCCTAAACCGGTGAAAATATGACTTACAAGTTATAGTTGCAGTTACGCTGAATCATTTGTATGGGTTCAGTTGCAATTTCTGGCTTAATATTATACAGCGGATGTTCAATGGTGAGAGTAAGTTGAACCAATAGGGAAATCTTTTATGTAGAACTTAAGTGAACATTTTTACGTTTTATGAGGGGCCCAAGACTTAAAAAAGCGAATAAAGATCAAATAAAAAAGCTTTTAAACGCTTTTTTCTTTTTAACTTAACATTAATGTCGATATCGGACTTCGTATTCCAAAAATGTGAAATGAACACTTTTTTTTCTTGATTCTTTTTCATCATTTTTATGATCAAATTTTTCCCAATTTAAATTGTTTTGAAGAAATTCTTGAGGAAAATATTAAATGGTATTTCCTTTAAGATAAAACTCATTAGAATAGGTATTAATATGATGTATAAATCAATATTATGGTTGTTTCAGTTTCATCGTCATTAACAATCGTATAATATTTTTTACGGTTTCTTGCAAAATATCAAAATCAGTATTTTCTTTTATTTTATATCCGGTGTTGAGCAGCTGACCCTATTCTAAGCTTACAACTATCAATTTCTAGCTCCGCACCCTTGCAGTTTTGAGCCCAACTCAGAAGACAAGGAAACACCTTCATCAGATATTGGGAGAAACTAGTCTTCATGGAGGGATTTCTGATGGAATTAACCAGCATGAAAAGAAAAACAACGAAAATTTCACACGATAGCTCGACCGCAAGGAGATTTTAACCCATAAACCTTCTACCGCTGGGGAGATTTAACACTGTGGTCGGTGCGAACCGGGTGCAGAATTCTTATTCATAACTGCGTCACCTCGTTGGGAGACTAGCGCTCTATCCGTTGAGCCACGACGACTCAAAATCTATATTTTATGCTATCAGGGAAAGCATATAGCTGTTTCTTTTCCCATATTTTATTAAATGATTTTATTTTAATATTTAACATATTTTTGCATAACGTCCATTGAAAAAGGCGTTCTTCATAATGAAAAAAAATAAGAAGTGGCTGTCCAAAATAAGAAGTGGTTTGAATATGAACTATAAAACTATACACTATTTCTCATATTAATGAAGCAGAATGAAATAGTTGCCATTCACATCCTTATTTAAATTAAGAAATTGATACTATGTCTGTGCTTAATATGTGTCAACTAACAGACAGATTTAGAAGTTTTATGTATTTAACTAACTAATCAGAGTGTATTTTCTAACATTTAAAATTTAAATCTCAAACAGTTTTTAATTTTCACAAACACAAAACTGTAGTTATTTTTCAAATAGATGTTTAACCCCATTTTCATTAAAGATGAAATTCCTCATTTACCCTATTTTCATAGCCGATCATAGCCCATTTGGAGAACCGATGAGATATTCAACANTATTTAAATATATATATATATATATATATATATATATTCTGACAGCTATTAGCTATTATTGAGAGTTTTTGCTCGTAGAAAAGTTTTCACTTATATCAACGTTACAAAGGATTTGTTTAATTTTACTCTTAGTTATTGTCACACCCGCAACAGAAAGTTAGGTTTATGCTTCCACAAAAAATTTCTTGAACAATAAACTTATTTACAAGAAGTTCCCTTGCTAAGAACCATACTTTTAAAGGAACACTAGGCACAAATTGGTAGGTTTACTACAAGTCTTAGTTTTCAAAGATTCTCGAAATCTATTAATATTTCAAACATATTTAGAATATTTTCCATTTGTTGGATGATAGAAGAAATTAGTGGAAGAACCAGGTAAGTGACATTTTCAAAGCGGCTATAATCAAGGTTGACAAAAAAAAAGTGCTATCTGAATTCCCTTATTATAGATCTATTAGAAGTCGAGACAAATAATTATTTACCTCATTTTATGCTTATCACTACATAATTTGAAATAAAAATCCTGCCAGCTATATGATGCAATTGCGTTTAAATCAAATAGATATTTTTTCTGTCAGCTTTCAATTTCACTTGAGCAAAAAAAAAAATATTTTGGAAATGTTTTTATGCCAAATTTCTTTTTCAATACAAAAGATCAAGCTTATAGCTCTTTGAAATGATGTCATATTTATCCATACAAAACACGGATCTACCAATGTCACGGGATGTCTAACGGTCACGAAAATGTTCTAGACTTTTTCTATTCCAAATGAACTAAAAAATTTTTTGCCTTATAAATTTCACCAAAGAATCCGATGTGGAGATTAGAAATTAGTTTTTAAAAATAAACATTAGTTAACAGTAGAGCCCCTGAATTAGACAGGTAGACTTATCATTTATTGTTTTAAGTTGGAGCAAAGAGCTAACATAAGCACAGCGAGTAAATATTTTCAAGTGGTAGTTTATTAATTGTAATTCTTGGTTTAATAAGTTCGATTTAATAGATTTTAATCCACCACTATTTCTAAACAAAGCATAGGCTTATATAATTCACCACTTTATAATACTTATTACATGCCCATACCCTCCAACTTATGAGGATTTTGAAAATAATTCTTTCTAGTGGTAGCGAACCAAAGTAGAAATTTTTAAAGCAAATGGATCTCTCATAAAACTTTTATCAGAACTTAAGAATCTAGCCATATGGCCTGCACTTTTATAAGTAATAGTGGACAAGTTACGCTAAAATTAATTTTTTTTAAATATTAAGACATTAATTTTGCTACCGTCTGAAAAGAAGATTTCTGAAACTACGGAAATTCCGTAGCAATTGTAGGGTATGCATGCCTTGCATTTTTAAATGCAAGCAAATATTGTCAACTATTTGCAAAATTTACTTTCTAGTCATTTACCGATTTTTAAATTGTTTTGGCGTGTCCGCAGCAGTTGGCATCTCTATAATAACATAACGAATACTAAAATAACGTTAACTTGCGAACTTGTTTGCTCCAATATTGCTTGATAGGTCAGCTCTGATAGTATAGGAGCCTTAGTTAACAGAACTATTAACCACTTCGAGACGATCGCGTCATATATGCATTCGCAAGGTGGCTACAACTCAGAGTCTCTTCAATCAAGGTAAAAATAAATAAAACTGGTAGGCACAATGTTTATATAGAGCAGTTTATTTGGGGGAAGAGCAATAATAGTTTGATTTACTTAATATATGTTATTTCTTAATTCAAAATAAAAATCATATAGTTACACTTTGAACTAACATTAATAAGATATATTAGAATAAAAGTGAAAGCAAAAATAAGACTGTTAAATTATAAAAAAAAGCCTTGTCCAAACTTAAGCTGAAGCTTTTTATTTGTTTCCCATTCTGGTTCCGTACAAATACATTTATGACTCGCTAGTTCCGAAAATTTTAAAATATATTTGTGTTTGAGATTCTCATTAACATGGATGCTAAGGCAACTAAAAATGTAAAAAGTGGTAGAAACTCAATTAATTTTTATTTATTTATTAACTCTTTAATAATCCAATCGTAACTACCACTATAAGTTGCATTTTCATTTAGTGATATTTAAAGCAAAAAAAAAAATATTTCCATTGATTTTCATTCTTAAACTAAAAAGTAATATGCTATAAAAAGTTGCTAATTTTAATCTTTTTTACGAAACATTGAATATTATTTGTCACCACTTTTCGAGTTTTTAGTCAACCGTTTTTACCCTGCATCAACCACAGATAAGCTGTACCCGGTCTTCTATATTACTGATCAAAATCCTCAATATTTAAAACATAATGCGGATATTAAATACACGTAGAACGAAGGAAAAATTTTCCTATTATAAATATTACGAAAAACTTACTATCAAGATTATTTAGCAGCTTTAGCATCTATATTGGAATGCTTATTTTTCCTTTAAGTTAATGGTGATGAATTGTTCATCATGAAAAATAGTAAGAAATTGTTTTACTCATCACAAAATCCAGGTAAAAACAAAATGGTTTTGCTACCAGTTTTTCTTCCTTCTTCAGATTCTTCAAAAGCGAGGATGAAAGAGCTTTTAAAACGACTTGATTCTTTTATCAATTCAAGAACGTCTAGGAATCTGTCTTATAGAGCAGGTCTGCCAACTTCCTACGCTTTTTGCAAAAAAATTACGCGAGTGAGTCGCTAAGTTTATGTTTTAATGCATTATTTTTTTTACTTGTTTAAACTTATTCTCCCCCCCCCACTGTATACAAATGATTTAAAAGTTCATATACAAAGGCACTTTGCTCAAGATCTATTGTGGTAAGGGTTTTAAAATGTTAGCAAAATTACCAAAAATTTTGAAAGCTTTGGTTGTTAAATATATACCTTTCCATAAAATATTTTGTCAAAAGCGTATAAGTTGGCAGACATTCATTCTGCTAATTGTTCACGCAAATTTTTGCGAAAATCAACGCTCGCTTGAAATACGTCACGGTTGATGTACGTAATTGGTTTTTGGGCACGAGTCCCCTTTCCCTTCGCAGTGCGAAATACTTACCAGTTCTATCGATAATATAAGAGAAACATACCACCAAATATTATTCTATTGTATTTTATTGAAATTTTGAGTTCTTTTAGTTAATGGTAGTATTTTTTTTTATTTTACGTTGTGAGTATACGCGTCATACGCATCACAATCAAGAATTGGTTCGAGGTGTATACACGTCGAAATGCTCTTAACAGACGAATTAAAGTACAAAAGAAGGTAAATGTGCAAGTTTTATCTAAATCTGATCGATTGTCTAATTACTATAAATCATTGCACAAAGTATCATTCATAAGGGCAATTTTATCGTTCCATTATATTGTTCGATTATGGTGTAGATTAATATTTAAGAGTGATTTTACTAAACCGTGTGTTTTATCAATTTTTATAGCAGATAAAAAATAGCTAAGTTGGATCATTTACTTATCCAATTATTACGAAACGCCAAATGAGATGATTTCAAATAATTGCAGTAAGGTTTGGAACGTGTTTGATCATTTTTTAAAAAAAATTAAATGAAACATAAGAAGTAGCAGTCTAAAAGCCATTTTATATACATATATATATATATATATATATATATATATTTCGAACAAAGAAAAGTATAATCTATAAAGATCTTTGACCAGTTTTAAAGCTTAACACGTTCACACAGGGGTGACCCACCGGTGGGTCATGCTAGATTGTCTCATCTTGGCAGCTCACTGGAGTAAAAACTGGTAGCAATAAATTTCGGTTTTTTCCGGGAATAATAAAAATCCATAACTACGAATTGTTTTTAACGGATGCAATTTTTATATTGAATTGCTTCTTCGCCGTGATAAATTTCCTTGCAGAGAATTGTTATTGTAGAGAAAGATTAACTAATCCCGAATATTATCTAATATTGAAATAGTTCTTCTACCAGTATTTTCGCTTTTCCCGTACCAGTATTTTCACTTTTCCCGGCGTGAACGTGTTAAAGATTCAATAAATAAACAAGCTGGAAAATTCCACTTCAGATTCTATTATTTTAATCAAAAATGCAATAGGGTGCCACATTCTGCGAGATTGAGAGAGGAGTATGTTATGAAAAATATTTCACGTAAGTTCACCAGCAGCAAACGTTTTCCATGTAATTCGTTTTCTCGACCGCTGCCTTTCTTATTAATAAGGAGGAGAGTTACGTATCGATGTTGACTCCAGAAAAAGTGGCATTACAAGGCTTAAAAATATTCATCAATGCATTAAAAACTGTTCAAGTCCCCTCTTTACACTTTAAAAGTCATAATATATCAAAACTGTTGCCTTTATATGCTTGGTAATCCATTTTTGCTGTTTGTTCTTCGATTTGAGGACCGGGAGTTGGACAGCTGGAGGTAGTGAGTTCAATCCTGACAGCCGACAAAACTACAAGCGAGTGTGAACAGCAAGGTGCACGCTAAATTTGTCCCGGCTGAAAGTCCTCTCGTTCGTCGTGGTGAGGAAGTTTGGAGACTGGGGTACCAGCTCAGGAGCTATCCATGTCATCTGACCAGGGTCAAAATTACGTGGCATTCCTACCAAGATCGTTGAGAGATAGAGCCCTGAAAATGGGACAGGATGCTTGGCCATGACTGGGTGATGAAGTTCTTTAACTTGAAAGGGTTTATAGGCCGTACTTTGCAATGACCTCACAAACATGCATATGTGTGTACAAGGTTGCAAATTTTCTTCGTTTTGAGGGTAAACATCTTCTAGTGATAGCAAATTTTACATTTTCATTGTTTGTATGCCAATGAACCAAAAATATAGCATGGACACTGAGTTTGAAATTACTATGAATTACTGTGAAATTACTGTGAAATTACTGTGAAATTTAAGTCCGAATAATATATTATTATTTTAATGCAAAAGCACTTAATTCTACATCACTGCCCTTCATACAACTAGGATGCATGAGATTGGAGATGTAAAAAATTACAAAAAGATAAAACAGTAGTGAATTTCACAACAATAAGCATATTAACCTCTTTCTCTGCGCGGAAATTCGGAACAAGCTGCGACAAACTTAAGCACAAAAATGTTCGCAAGAAGAGCATAAAACAGGAGAGTCAGACAGAAGATCAGAGATTGGGACAGAAGATATAGTAAGTCTTAACCCTGTCCCGCCATTGTAGGGGCATTTAGTCTTGCCACTGGTGATCGACGTTGCAAGAGCTCTCGAGTCAGTGCAGAGGAACGGTGGCGCATGGACACGACGTCCATGACTCCGAGCCACTCACGATACAGCATCACGGATCGCATTGAGGCCGAAAGAGGTGCTAGATGACCGAAAGGCTACTGTGCCAAATCCTCTGTAGGCGCTTACAGTCAAGGCCGACAGCAGGGGAGACCGCCACCACACTACGACCCATCGAGGGATCCTCTGACATGAAAATTTCAAAAGCCATCATGAACTTTATGAAGACAAGATATACTATACCTATTCACATAAAGAAGCGATAAGAGTCCATTCAGACTTTCTTATTTAGCCCAAGATTAAGACCACCAGTACGACTCGTGATATTCATGTTTGGCCCGAAATGTCGAGTATGAACCAGATTTATGATGTTCACGTTTGACATGAAATTAAACAACGAGTCTGACTCGTGATGTTTTTGGCTTAAGATTTTCATCATGAGTCTGACTCGTGAAAATAGTGCAAGGGGTTAAAACAAGAACAATAAATCGGTAAAAGCAAAAGAAAATCAATTTCTGAACGTCAACTGAATTATCTCTCTTTCTTCCCAATATTGATAATAAAGGTTTCCCTCTTTCAAAGAAAGACACTTTGCTAAATGGCTTTTGTTCACTTTGAAATTCCCGAATAATATTATTTTTCATACATTTAAAATTAACTTCATAAAATATTTTTACATTTAGGTTGCTTCCGCTTCCATAATTTTTTGATGTCTTATAAGTTTTATAAATGTGATATAATTTTTTTTTAATCTTTATCCTGCCTGTAATATAAATTTTCTGAAAATATTTTCTGATACAGATTTGGAAGATATTTCTCAGCTAGAGCATGTTGAACCAGGCGCTTTAACTAATATGGAAAACATAGATGAAAATAGCTTAGAGTATGTTGTTTCATTTCATGTTTATAGAGAATATTGATTCTAAAAGTAATATCAAAGAAGAAGAAGAGAAAAATACCCTAGAGCCAAATGCAAATAATAAAAGGTGTGAAAACCTAATTATAAAATCGAATGAAAAAGTAGCCTCTTTTGAGTCAATTGAATTGAAAAAACTGGAAACAATTTTGTAGGAATGTCATGAATGCATGAATTGTGCTCCCCTTGACGGATTTTAAAAGCTATTCTGGAGAATATGTAAAATATATAATCAATATATAACCATTTTGTTCTTTAAAGTAGTTTAAACAACTAAATTACTTACTAAATAGTGATATTTTACCTTTTCATAAACTTCTAAGGGGATACTTCTAAGATATAGATTGTAACATAGCTGAAACGATCTAAAACACCGTGAGTAAAATTGCCTCAGTCAAACGCCAATGTTCTGAAAATTGAACATAGTTAAAAACGCACTTAAGTTTTTTTTACTCAATTTTTTTTATTTTATTATCTTTAGATGCTCTATATTAGTTAATTTATCAAATTTTAAGTTGTTCGGTTTACCCTTTCTTAATTTGACATTTAAACGGTAAATGTATGATTCTTTGTTAAGTAAATGTTTTCCACACCACTATATATGAATAAAAGAAATTTTTAAATATAAAATCACTTTTTTCTCGTTTAGTGGAGAGGCTTTTGAAACGTTCGGAAAACAACCAGATACTCTGAGATCATTAGTTTATAATTGTCTATCATTCTGTAAAATATTTTTTTTTTCAAAATACGAAATAGTTGGCAACCTTTTATGTGTGACAATAAATCAATTCTTCTCTATAAGATTTTTAATCGCTTTTAACTAGTCATAATATAGGCTATGGCATTTAACAATTTCAATTGTGATTCAACCAGCAAAAATAATTTTTAAATGCCTAAATATCATATCTGAAATTTGCAATTTCCCCTTTTTCTTAAATTTCCTCCCAACACAGAGCGAGAAGTGGTTGTTTAAAAGCAATATTGAAATTTAAAAAATTTATAAGGAAATAAAATGCCCTTTGAAAGAATCTTTGACTGATTTTGAAGTTTGAAGATTCCCAAAATAAATAAGGAGAAATATCCATTTCAGATTATGTCATTTTAATTAATAAATATCATTTTGACAGATAAAAAAATGCCCCACAATCAGATTTTCAGTATATTTGAATATATTTATTACTGATTATTTGAATATAATTATTACTGATTATTTGAATATAGTTATTACTGATTATACATAACTAATTATAAGACTTTGACCATCACTGTAAATTGGTAATGGCCTAAAACAATTTTAAGCATAACTCAGTCCATAAAAAATTTTAAAAAATTTTTACTTTTTACTTAAACTGTGGTATATGATGTCTTTCTTAAATTTTCTCTTTACGTTGATTGAGAATTATTTTTGCAATTCTCACTGATTCATCAAATCTTATATGACTCATAGAGATAAGGAAATATCTAGGTAATAGTCGTCCATATGGGAGAGACCTGGAAGAAAGTAGCGTTTCTTGTGAACTTTTGAATCATTTACATTATTCACGTGAAAAATAGTTATAAATCAAATTTAAAAGGCCGAAAATCTTACATTGAAACATTAACTTAGCTACAACTAAAAGAAATTTTCCCACAAAGCGTGGAAAGTTGGCAGCTCTGCGCATGACTACCAGTAAACAAATAAATAAATGCTTCACTGTTATATTTTCAGACCATTTCAATATATTTATTACTGATTATGTATAATATATTATAAGGCTTTGATCAACACTATAAAATGGTTATGGCCTATAACACTTTTAAACGTAACTCAGTCCACAAACAATTTAAAAAATAAGTTACTTAAACTGTGGTATATCATTTCTTTCTTAAATTTTCTCCTTACATTGAGTGAGAAATGGTTGTTTAAAAGCAATTTTAAAATCAAAATATTTCTAACAAAATAAAATGCCCTTTAAAAGGATCTTTGACTGGTTTTGAAATTTGAAGAGCCAAAAAATAAATAAGCAGCAAAATTCCATTTCAGATTATATCATTTTGATCAAAAAATGCAGCAGCTCGTGTGCCATATTCTCTGAGATAAACTTGAGTGAGGAGTATGTTATGAAAAATACTTTACTTTAGTTCACAAGCAGCATCAGTTTGACATGTAATGTGTTTTCCCGATCACAGTCTTTCTTATAAAACTAGGGGAAAGTGACAGATCCTCGTTGAAACCAGAAAGAGTAGCTGTTGCACGGCTTAAAAATATTTCCCTGTTTCGATCACTCCTCAAAAAATACAGGCGACAGTTTGGTGTAAAAGAGAGAAGATGATATGAAAGTTTCTAGTGATCTTACCACTTTTTTTATCAAATAGAGAGTAAAATATGAAGCGGATCTTTTTATTTGCTGGCAACGATCTTTTCAGTATTATTTGAGTTCTAGTGTTTTTTTCGATAGCAGTATTTGTCTCAAGAAAGATCTGAGAGCTTGAAATTAATTTTCGAGAATTGGACGTGTGAGTTATAGGTATAAAAAAGATTTGTACGTTCTTTCTAGTATTTTTTTTTATTTATTTTTTTCAAATTGATATTTATATTTGTGTTTTTGAGAGAAATAAATATTTTTGTAGAACTCAGTGATAAGAATTGGAGATGAAGATATTAAAAGATTGTTCTATTGATCAAATAAAATTGAGAAGGAGAAATATTTCTAAACTGTTTTATCATTTATTCATAGATATTTTTGCAAATAAATATTTTTTGAGGAACAAGAAAGAACTTGGAGACAGACAGGGTGTGATATAATTGATCATGCATAACATATACATTACTCAAAATAACTAAAATTTGATATTAATATTAAATGATGTGTCATCAAACTTAAAATCTTACATTTGAAAAATTGATAAAGATATGATATTAATAATGTTACCCTCTTTTATATAATTCTATGATATATTTAACTAAATTATAAAACAAGCGACTCACGCTTCATGAAAAATAACTATAGTTAATACATATTTTATAAACAGCATAATAAATAGTCTAAACTAATTAAGCTGTTTGCGAAATTTAATTAGCTTAACAGGGATTACTCATACCAGCCGGGGAAGAAAGAGTTAAGCAAAAACTACTCGTTTCGTATTTAATCTCACTCCTCAAATATTGCTCGGATGCTTTTCTACCTTCCTTCTTCTTTTTGTTTCCTATTTAGAAACATGTTGCCGTCTCCCAACCAGACAGACATGCATGTCCATCCCTGCAAGCTGAAAGCTTACTTCTCAACGAAGCACACATAATAGTCTTGAAGGTCAATGCGAAACTAAATACATGGCATATCTCGCAGCAAAAATATGGAAACGTTTCTATGTTGACACTTTTATAAACTATATTTTTCTAACAGCGAATGCTTTGGAAGATTTCACACGACAAAACAGTTATCACAATTCGATAGATAATGCTTGAAGCTTTCAGAAATCATGTCATATTTACCCAGGCAAAATTCGCATCGACCAAAATGGAAGAGAGTTTATAACTTCTTTCTAATTTCAATACTAGTAATTTGGAAATCATTTCATAGGATTGCAATAATTAAGTTACAATTCCTTTTTTTAATGTTTAACTACAGTGATATTGAAAAAAGAAAAAAACTTTTTTTTTATACCCAAAAATTTGCTTCAATTTTTTTTAAAAAGGACTTTTTTCTTTGGGAGGGGTAAAGAAAATAATTTTTTTAATGCAATACAGTATCTAAAGGACAGTCTTTTAACTGAGAAAAAGCAAACTGTTATGAGCAGTTTTTACTTAACTAAATAAGAAACACAGAGCTGTCAATTACAGGGGTGAAAATCTCCTATAAAAAATTTAAAAAATGGTATTAAAAAATTCATTTCACACTATCGAGTAAAATTTTTAATTTAATTTAAAATTTACACAAAATACTTAGTTTAAATTTTTCACTTCGATTTAAAAATAACACCGCAGTCATTTTAGGACTCATTGTTATTACTGATATTGTTGATATAACGTGGTTATTAAAGTATCGCGTTTCAGCCATACATAAATTAAAAATATCATAACGCTCTTAAGCCTCCCTAGGAGCAAAATAACTTGGGCTCTCATTGGACCAATATTCATGAATCTTGGCACAACAAGAGTTCAAATGGCCGATATTTCACGATATGGGTCCTATATAGAATTGTCTGATTCACCCGATATTTTATAATCATTATTCAGCCAATACATGTCCTATATTGGACCTATATAGGCTGATATTAACACTGCATAGAACCAATGTTAAAAAATCTAGACATCTCAATAGTGATCCCTCGGAGCAAGTGCATGTAGGACTCAGATTGAGCCAATTTTGAGCCCAACTGGGACAAGGTATAATTGTTGCTAGGGCTACTTTAATTTTACTAGGGGTCTCCCCCCCCCCCCNATTTTAAGTAATTTTTTCACCACTAAATATCAAAAATTATAAGTATAATATGAAATGCAACGCTAAAGCATCGATCTACTGGTTACTATATTAAAAAGTAGGCGTTTCTTTCTTCCTTCAACGAATTTTTCTATATAATTTGCGAAATTCCTGAACCCTCTAGTGCCACCTAGTAGCGAAAATAAGCATCAGATAATGGTTTTGGATGATGGTCGTACACGGGGAAGTGGCGGGATCCGTATTGAAATCAGGTGAAAAATTTCTGACCCGAAGTGGGGGACGAACCAGATACCCCGCTCAAATCGCGGGAGCCGTATGCGGAGGGTTAAAAATATCATAACGCTTTTAAGCCTCCCTAAGAGCAAAATAACTTGGTCTCTCATTGGACCAATATTCATGAATCTTGGCACAACAAGAATTCAAATGACCGATATTTCTCGATATGGGTCCTATATAGAATTGTCCGATTCACCCGATATTTTACTGCCAGTTTACATCCAATATTGGCCCTATATAGAATTGTCCGATTCACCCGATATTTTATAATCATTATTCAGCCAATATAAGTCCTATATTGACCCTATATAGGCCGATATTAACAATGCGTAGAACCAATGTTAAAAAATCTAGACATCTCAATAGTGGTCCCTCGGAGCAGGTGCATGTAAGACTCACATTGAGCCAATTTTGAGTTCAACTGGGATAAGATATAATTGTTGCTAGGGCTATTTTAATTTTACTAGGGGTCCCCCCCCCCTGCAACTAGCTCGAAATATTTTACTGAGTGCTTGACGATAACAAATTGATCGAATTTTGGGTTATTTTACCAACATTTTAAAAGCCTCTGAACGGTATAAAGGGTAAAGGGAATTTTTATGTTTACCGAAGATGTAAAATGATTTTCAGGTTTGCTTAATATACAATTATTACTTTTAGTATTTTCCACATCATCAAAATGTGAAAATCAGTTCAGACATTAATTACAATTAATTACGTACATAATGTTGGCAAATCTTCCTATCAGGACAGATAGACATTTTTATCAAAAAGGAAAGCAGTGTCATTAACATCACTATTCACAATATTCTTCAGTTAAGCAAATCATTTATATTTCACCAAAAACATTTAGAATAAAATTTTTTATGTGATTGTCGATTATTCTTTACAATTTTTTTCACAGAACTAGCAACTTTCGACGAGTTTTGGAAAAAGTTCTTCATTGATATTTAAGTTTATGTTTCATTGTATGATTCTTTGTTTTACAAAGTTAATTCCCTTAGGAAAATTCTCCGTATGCATGCCTATGGTAATTCATGAGAAGCTATAGCAACCATAGAAACTTACATGACAGGATTCCTTAAGCCTATGGTAACCATAGAAATTCGTATGACGTTTATTTGTCATGACAACACACGCTTATGGTTACCATATAAATTTGTATGACATTAATATGGCACGACACCATAAGCCAATGGTAACATAGAATTTGTATGGTACTATATGGTGCGACAGTCTTATGGTGCGATTTAAGGGAAGAACCATAGGCATATGGCAAACTGATGAAAACACACTATACACATGCGTCATTCATATGGGAGAGTGAACATGGTTGTTGAAGGAAGCAGGGATTTTACTGCAACTCCGACGTTCCTGATCAATTTTGCGTAATTAAACCAATCCTTCAAAAATAATAGTGCTTTTCCATAGAATTAACCCACCTTACAGAAATGTATAGTTATTTAAAATTTCTTTACATTATTTCAACGGAAAAGCATTTCAACTTCACAAATTTCCACTGCCGACAAGTCTCCACTACAGCCATAGATATAAAGGCAGATATTAGATATTAGGCAGATCCCCTATATTAGTCCCTGACTACAGCAAAGCATACAATTTGTAATACGCGTATCATTAAAATTTACCCTACGCCTATAGGAAAATTTTGCCATACGTTTACGGCAAAAGTGTATGGCAAAATTTTACCATAGACGAAATCACATAGGAATATCATATGGTATTTTTTATTTATATTTCTGAACATATAGCAAATTTTCCAAAGGATTTAAAGGTATTTTGCACACCACTACATCAAAACGATTCAAAAGATCATACAGAACGTCACTTTTTCAACTCTTTCGTGGTACAGCTTTTAAAATGTTAGCAAGATTCTGAAAAAGCTTAATTTTTAATTATCTATCACTGAATAAGATATTTTTGAAAGGCGTGATAGGGGACTTTCAATTCAAAATTTTTGATAAAATTAAAATTGGGAAAGAATCACAAGGGGGAAATTCAACACATAAATTTTGATTTTTTTTTAAATTTATGCTGAAATAAATAAAGTATTTTCCAATTAAAAACTTACTAATGAAAAAAAAAATTGGTAATCGTTTATGATTTTTTTAAAAAAATAAAATATTCTTTTCTTTAAATAAAGGCTAAGCTCTGATGGATTAAAACTTCTAATTGTTGACAGTAATAAATACGAAATATTTTCTAAAAGTAGCATTCACTTTCAATTACGGCCTCATTCTTCTGTCGCTGCTTAAAAATTTTCAAAAGGATTTACCATCTAACAAAATCTGGATTCATTAAAAATAAAGCAAAAATTTAAGTCCTTACGAATACTTAAAAAGAAACCAAGCTTAACAAATTGCAGCTTTTTAAGAACATAATATCCCTACTCAAGCCTATCCAGTTGTCAACTCAAACAAATTTTTCACATGTGCTAATGAAGAACCTGCTTTAATGAGGCAAAAATGGTTACAATAAAAAGAAACTTAAGCCAAACATTTTCCTTTTTACTTCCGAAGCGATTTGCCGGAGGTTTTTGTAAACAAAAAGGTAGATTTTCTTTTATTTTTACTACCATCTTTTCCTTCCTTTAAAAAATGAGTTTTCTTTTTTCATATGGCGTCATTGCTAATACTTGGAAGTAATCCTAGGCCCAAGGCACAGTTGGAAGCGGCTTTTCGTTATCCTTAGCTGTCATAGCTTAGATCGTCTTGAAAGGCTAAGTGTACGAGTCGTACTCGGTACGTGACCTGAGGCTCTGAACCGAAGTATCCAATCCGATACACGTTCTTCTGCTACTCAAAGCTTCCTAACGAGCATACCGACAGCTTTTATGCCCCCCTTTTTGTAGTTACCCCCCAAACATTAATACGTTGCTGCCAAAAGAAAAGAAGGGAAATAAAAAAGCGTAGAAGACAATCAGTTCCTTTTCTCCCTATAGATAGCAGGAAACGAGAAGCAGTTCAATCTTCAATAAATACACAGATTTTCTGGGGAAATAGTTAGAAAGTAGGAATGTATTTCTAAATAAACAATAATCAAGGAATTAAAATTTTGACTTTATTAAGAATGTTATCTTAAAAGTATAAGAAAAGAAGCATAACTAATTTAGGATAACGCTTAAGAGGTAAAAGAAAAACTGAATTCTATATTTAGGAAAGTCAAGTTCATTTCTTTTAAACCTAACTGCCTTGCAAAAACCGTGATGTAATAAAATGATGTGAAAAATAAAAATTGCGTAAACGATTACTTTGTTTCAAGTTAATACCAAATCGAGCACTTTTACATTTTTTAAAGGGTGCATTTAATAAATCTTGACACCTGTAACTGATAAAGCTTTCACCAATTCAATGAATGTTGTTTTTCGCAGCTTCGTAAGTTTAGCAAATAATTAACGTATATATTTAAACAATTTAGCTAAATGCTGTGTGAAATGATGGTAGGACATATTTGAAATGTATAGCAAATGCTTTTGGATCATTATTTGAAGTTTAAAGGCAACTAATTATTCAATTTCAAAATATTGACAGAGCAGCTGTTTGCTCACATGAAGCGTGCTTTTTGCCGGATTTTATAGACAAACTGAACATAGCTTCTTTAATAGTTAGCAAGATCCAATCATTTTTCCTAATTGATAACAAATATTGATTGTGGTCGATTATTTGCCTATAAATTTTAATTTTCTTGTCGGATAGATTTGACAAACTACTCATGAAAACTGTTATAAAATACATGCATGATTCTATTTTTAGTCTCATATGATTTACATAAATGTCCTTATTGAGTAAAACAATTTTATAACATTTATCTTCTAGTCACTTTGGTGTGCGAATTCATACTAATATTCTGCTTGTGATGTATGTATCTTTAATCAGCAAACTAATTTTATTTTAAGAAATATTATATGTATAGAAGCATGCTAAATTTATGATTTTTGCTTTAAATTGTATCGTAAAATTAAATTTACTGTTTCTTATGTATATCACAACTTACTGTTATTATGAGTTTCAGTGTTACGTAATAACAAACATGACTTTACGTCACGAAGTGTAAACGAACGTACTAGGTGTTTCATGATGCTAGGGGCTATTCTTGGTTTTGGTACAGTGGAACACTTTGTGCAATACCATATTGGTGTAAAGTACTAGTTGACACCATTTATCGTGTTCAGATACAGGACAATTTCTTTTTTTACATTCCTAATATGAGAAGCTATTTTCAACATAGCGATTAAACTAAAAATTCAGAATGCAAGACAATAATTACATAGCACTAAAGCTAAATTATAAATTTATGAATCAAAAGATAATCTTTTAGTACTCCGTATGTCGATAAATGTCATCAACAAAAAGTCGAATAAGATATCGCTTTGAAAATTATTTTTAAAAAAGCGATAAAGACCTGTTAAGTTTCAAATTAGAACTGAACTTAAAATAGATTATAGTTCTGATATTTTTCATATTTTGTTTGAATATAGTAAATAAAAATAACTATGAAAATTAATAAATTTATGTAATGATGGCAAATTTTAAACGAGCATTAGTTTCACTTACAAAATTGATTCCCAAAATAAAATATAGCACTTTAAATAAATCAAAATCCGTTCATAAAATTCCGGTCTTTTAAACATTTACAATACCGAAACCAAATGCCACTTTTAAAAGCATTTTATTTTGAACGGAAATAAAAATAATGAATCAAAACTGTTAACCACATTAAATGAGACAGATTTTAGAAAAATCTTTTTTTCCACTCTTCAAGTATCACTTGATATTAAGTGTCCTCTTATTCTGTTTTGTAGTGACGTATCATTTGTAAAAAGTTTTATCCTTTTTAAAATTCCATTCATCAAATCTCTAAAAGTTGTATCTTCTTTTGTTTGATTTTCATTTTAATGAGTGGTTGTACCATTTCTACTCAATAATAAATATTCCCATTAAATAGGAAATATTTTTCATTTTACATATTAATATTGGTTTTAAGGATTATCAATATTCGGAACTAATGGAAAAAAGCCTTTATGCCAAATTTTTATTAAATTTATGTTTAGAAATAAATGAATTTTGAAGAAAGGAATAATAGAATTTTATCTTAATCTCGATATGATTCTGATTTATTTTTTTACATAGTTATATTTTATATTTATTTTAATATATATATTTTATATTAAATTTCTTTCATTTTTATTTGGAAAGTACATTCAGGTTATTCAAGAATTGAATGTAAATATTTTTTTTATCGTGATGTACTCAACTTTCGCTTCCATACATTTTGAAACTTATTATTTTCAATTTTTAAATATTGAGGAATACATTTATAGAGAGAATTGATAAAATGTCTAAATTTTGAACACTATGTTATAAAATGTATATATGCACTTTAACGCTTGTAAAATATATGCACTAATATATGTCAAAAATATATGTACTTTAAGAATTTGATTTTATTTTATTACCGCCGTTGAACAACCAAGTCAATTTTGGGTATACAACTCCTAAAGTTCAAATCTGTAGCCCTGTATTTTGAAACCCAACCAAAAAGGCAAGGGATCTTCAGGAGCATATATGGGAAGAAGTCTTCCTTCATGTAAGGCTTTTCGATGGAACTGACCCGAATTTGCATTACATGGAGAAAAAATTCACGAAAACTTCCCAAGGTCAGCCTGACTGCAAGGGGATTCTTACCAATGACCTGTCTAACACTGATGATGTCTTACTTTAGCACTGTGATCGGTGCAAGCCGGGTGCGGAATTCAACACGACTAGCCATAGCTGGGATTCGAACCCGATTCACCTCATATGGAGGCGAATGCTCTATCCCCTGAGCTTCCACGGCTCATTTTAGAGATTGTGAATTAAAATTTAAGCAAGGTAAACAGGGTAAAATCTAAAACGCTAATATAGTAAGTATAGTAAGACTGTCGGAAAACTAGTTTTATAACACTGTATATATATATATATATATATATATATATATATATAAATGGTTTTCACAAAAGTGGTTGTTTCACTACACAGATAGTTCCTTGCGTATTTAAACATCTAGAATCTAGTATGTTCTATTGCGACATTTGGTGCAAAATAGATGCCACCATATCTGTTATTCAGACTTAAATTTATACTTTAAGAAAAATATGATACACATAAGAATCAGTGAAGTTACTCTTGCGATACAATGTATAGAAAGAATAATAAATTCAGGATGAAATCTATGCAATATTTCTTAAATTAAAATTAGTCTGTTAATCAATTATACCCACACAGCGCAAAGAGAATTTTACTATTAATTCGAACTAGGTTTAGCAAAACAGAAGCGAATAGGAATTGAATATAAATAAACTATTTGAAACAGCTCACAGATATCAAAAAATTAAAATATATTAATAGTTATTGCACAACTAAGAGCATACGTACATTCCTTAACGGCGATATTCAGTAAATATTGTAGCGCCATGGAAAAACAGAACAAAATCGTGACAGCTCTTAACCAATGTAAACAAAGTACTTGCGATATCCTAAATACGCCAACATTGCTTTGTTGGGAATTGAAAGTAATTTAATGCAGCTAATCTTAGTGAAAACTTTCTCATTTATTTGAGACTAGATTGAATTACACCTTTCAAAATGTGTATGAATGCTAGATTTTATCTCATTTATCACAATAGTGGTAGTTACATTTCGATAGCGTTTTTGTTTTTTTCTCTGTTTGAATAAAAATTTGGAATTGAATCTCTTTATATTTCACAAGAATTCAAATAAATTCCACATTATTTCCGGTAATTACAGAACACCTTCTGAAATATTCAGAAATTATGCATGTTGGAACACATAATTTATGGAGGAGTTTAGAAATTATGTATGTTGTATGCAAATTGAATAATTCGACTTTTTAAAAGCAGCCGCATTTATTTTACTATGCTTAGGACTAAAAATGTATTCAGTATTTGACAATTTTTAGGCTGTCTGAAATGAACCAGCGCCTCCTACAAGAGAAAGCCCCCACATGGTTTTTTATAAGTAGACTGCGCAGACTATTTTAAAAGTGAGCTAGTTCAACGCAAAGGTAGAACTTCCGTGATGGAAATACCTGAAGGAAATTAATCTTACTTTAATATTCATATATTTGAGGAATTCATATGTAGTAGTTAACAAGGAAATAAGACAACCCTACCAAGGTTTTAAGTCTATATCAAGAAAGTGCCAAAATCGATCTCGTGAACCTATCGGACAATGGAACTCATGATATTTGGGCATGGGCCCGACGCCCAACCAACCAGGATATCATGGCCTGTATGAATTTTTAAATCATTACAATCATTAGACGTAGTACTGTGGAAAACCACAATAAAACAAATTAACAAAACTAAGAATCATGCATTAAACCATAAACATAGCTACCACTAGAAGAATTGTTCTTAAAAAGCCCAGAAACTTTGCAGTCCGGATTATCTGAGAAAAATTCAATAGGAAGGAATAGTTTACGGTCAAAAATAGATTTACTCCCTCGGAGATCAACTATAAATAGATAAGATAGATTACTAGTTTTCTCTCTTTTTCGTCTCACTTTTAGGTCTAAAAAAATATTTATGTTGTTTAACAGGTTGAATGCCACGTTACTTTCGTTAATTTTTAATTTGTGGCCGTCTGGCCACAACGGTAAATAACTACAAACTAAATTAGCAAATATTAGACAGATTTTTCTAGTTTTTTAAAACGTTTAGCATGACATATCTGAAAAAAAGTGGTGAATTATATAAACCTACGAATAGTTTAGAAATAGTGGTGGATAAAAATCTACTAAATTGAATTTATTAAACCAAGAATCACAATTGATAAACTACCACTTGAGAATATTTATTCGCTGTTCGGAGCTAGTTGACTTCTCTGTGTATATAGATAAAACTATTTCTGCGTGTTTTATATTGCAGTAATTTCTTCAGACCACTTTTGTAATGATAATAATATAAAAAAGTAAACATTTTTCACGAATTATGTGTTTCTAATAAACTTGGCTTCTCCGAACAAACTCAGTGCCGGTCACCGGTGACCCTCATGTCATTCAGCCTGTTTATTTAACAGATTTTAAGACATATATTTGCTACCACATTTTTGTCTTCATTCGTTGTTCTTTAAAATGAGTATTTTGCAAACTGATGTCCCTGATTAGAGCTCTGGTCGAACTTTTTAGAAACCGTGTGGAGACTTTAAGTTATAGTAGTGAATGAGTGAGCCCATATATCTTAATGCTAAATAGAAAATATATTGTTAATTGTTTAACTAGCCCAATACTTGGCAATTTTCCATAAGTGCAGAAAAATAAAAGCTGATTTTTAAATAGGCATTCTAAAGGTTTATTTTAATAAGTCGAAACAGAATCAGTCTGGTTGAGTTCACCTTTGCAAAGATTCTTATAAGTTTAAAGGCATACGTGCTAATTTTACTAATCCAAAAAAAAAATTAATGCATCAGTCAAGTTAGAAATTACTAAAAACTTACCAGAAAAATCCTGGAAAGTTCCAATTTCCGACAAAATTTGCAAAGTTCCGGATTTTCCAAGATAAAAATTATTCGTTATAATGCCCTCATAACCTCATAAAGTGAACGAAATTGTAAGAAGATGTATNAATTTTTCCAGACATGGCGCATAACACACAGAAAGTAACGAATGCTTATGATTCTAATTTTCGTTATATATATATATGCATATATATATATGCATAATGATTATTTATTCTGTTGCCCTTCTACTTATCTGCAATTAGAATGGAATACTTGATTATAAAAGACTGACTATTACATATAATTTTTTGCATTTGAGATCTTTCTTAAACAACTCCTTGAATCGGACAAAAATATTTATAGCCTAAAAGTGTCACCAAAAATCTCTGCCTATGTCTGAAAAATGACAAAATTTCCCGCAATATATCTTCCCGCGTGATTTCCGTTGTGCAACGTACGAAACCGGTTATGAAGGATACTCAAGCCAAGAGTATTTATAGCCTCCCCCTAGAGCCTTTACTCGACAATATTCTTTTCTTTCCTGACTTTCCAATAATATTTTCTAAGGCTTGTCGATCAAAACTGTCGTTTTTTTTTCCAGACCGAAAAAAAAATTATAGTTCTAAAATTTGAGGAATATGCACAAAATCGATCGTGGCATTTTTGCCATTTTTTTCTTCCACTTTCCTTCCGGATATCTACCTTCGGGAGGAGTTCAGAAAAAAATTTTGGTGGCATAGTTGATTACGTAGGGTGTCTTGAAATCGACAGCAGACGATTACTAGATTTGATAAAAGTGATCATTTGACATTCTATGCTTTTTCTGTGAAGATCACAGCCCAAGTACACAGAAACGGGGAGTCTGCTAAGCAACTGTCGCAAGTCAAATGGGGTTGAAGCTCCAAAGAATATTGAGTTCTTTCCCAACTCCCACTCTAATAAAATATTATCGATGGGGGGTCGGGGAGTGCTCGAGGTATCGAAGAATTCATAAGAGTGGGAAAAAAAGTGGTTGATGTCAAACTGGCCACTAGAGTTCTGAGTTATGGCTAGAACATATATGAAATCCTTGTGACACTTTATTGGGTGACTGTGGTCTCAATTTTCAGTCATACACCAGAGTAGCACAAAAGAAAAGGCGTGGGGGTGTAAAGAAAGAGGATTTAGATGAAAAAAGAACTCGAAAATGATTGCAGATATATATATGGGAAGAAAAAATTTCGAATACATGCTATGATGGTTGGTTTATGATATTTTTCATATATCTTTTTTGAAACCTTAATACGGTTTATGGGATTTTTCCAAATAATATAAATGTAATAAAATATTTTTGAAGCAAAGAAGTTTAATGTTGTGCATATAATAAAATCATTTTGCGTTTCTCAGTTTGCTTCTTTCTAACAGTATCCTTTTTAACCCTTTCGCGCCGACTGTCACAAATACGTGACAGCAAAAAACCGTATCAATCAGGGTAAGAAGATAAAACTGGTAATCAAAGTATTTCTTTAGCAGTTTATTTGTGGGCGGAGTTATAATTTTTTGATTTATTTAATTCACCATTACTTTGTTCAAAATAAAACTATTTAGTTATACTTTGAATTATCATTGATTGTATGTATGATGAAACTAACAATAATTAAAATAAAAGCAAAGTAAGTCTGTAAAATTAGTAACGACTACATTTAAGTTACCGTTTTTTATTTAATTGCAACTTGATTCTGATTTTGTACGAATGCTTTTCTGAATCACCCGTCCCCAAGGGGTTAATGCTTGCAAACTTTGATAAAAATCAAATGTTTGTAGAAGTTTGTTTTATCAATTAAAGAAATAAATTATAACTACTTATATGTTTTAAGGAGCTTTCAAATCATTTGCTCTTATAGATATTTAAAACTTTTTGAGTGTTCATTAAAAATCAACTAATTATAGAGATACCAACTGCTAAGGTCACGCCAAAATAATTAAAAAAGCGGTAAATACTACAAAGTGAATTTTACAAATATTTGACTAATTTTCTTGCTTTTTAAAAGGTATAGCATGACATAAGTACTATAAAGTGGTGAATTATTTATGCCAACGAATTATTTAGAAATAGTGGTGGTAGAAATTTACTAAATTGAAGTTATTAAACCAAGAATCACGATTTATAAACTACCACTTTAAAATATATATTCGCTGTCCGGAGAAAGTTGGCATCTCTGTAATTATGAAAGTTACAAAAAGTATTTCACTTTGCTTCTTTAAAGCTCTGCCACCAAATAAAATATATTTTCTCAACTAATAACATACTATTTTTACAACTGTTAAAAGTATCTAATAGTCTTTGTTTTGTTCATTTCTAACCAGTGCCGTTTATGCTGATTTTATAAACATTGCCACGATTTTGCAAGTATGAAACGTGAGCAGGAATTTTTTTTTTTTTTGGTAATATTTTAAGACAAAGTATAAGACTTTCTAGCATTTTTTTTCTTCGATAAAAAAGGTAAACTTCTTCATAAAACTCGCAAAATGTATTTTTTATAACTTATATACATAACTGTATGATTTGAACTATATTTAAAAATAATTATTATATTTTTAACAGTCATCTAACAATATTATTTTCTTCTAGTAAATGTTTATTACTATTAGTACAAACGTAGAAAGAATTACGCATGTTTCTATAATATTTTCTAAAAAAAAACTATTCCAANAAAAAGGTAAACTTCTTAAACATAAACTGTATGATTTGAACTATATTTAAACATAATTATTATATTTTTAACAGTCATCTAACAATATTATTTTCTTCTAGTAAATGTTTATTACTATTAGTACAAACGTAGAAAGAATTACGCATGTTTCTATAATATTTTCTAAAAAAAAACTATTCCAATTTTTTTACCCCTTAACAATTAAACATTTAGAAAGGCAATATATTATTTTAATAATCTTTTTCGTCCTTAAAGAATTTCTAACATCTTAATATCACTAAAAGTGTGATTGTGGCAATTTCATATCCTCTCCAAGCATCGTATTCATATTTTATTTGAAGGAATAATTAGCAGAGGGTCAATTTAGATTTGAATTGTGATTTGAAAAGCGACTAATTTCGAGTAAACTACGTCGTATTATCAAAAGAATCATTATAACGTTCATTTAAAAGTTCGGCAAAGTAGGTCTCCACTTTTAGCTAATGAAATCTTTAAATTATAAATGTATCTACCACTTAGCAATGAAACGTATCGAATGATCATTTATTTTCCTGACTTACCTGGAAATGAAAATGCTATTGAAATCATTAATAAGCGAAAGTCTTTCAGAAATGCACTTTTAAAATAATTTAATTTCATCTAGCAATAAAATGCAAATAAAACTCCAGATGGAAGATAAATTCCTGATGAATATTAGTTCGTTGAGTGAGTAAATTGGTAGAAAATAAATTATTACTTTCGATTTAAGTGCGAACTTACTTTGCGATATTTTTATTCTAAATTTAAACAGAGGCATTTTTTTTAATAAATGTAAAATTTCAAGGCTCGAATTTAAAATTTTTTTCTAATGATTTTTCTTTTTTCTTCTTTTTCTTTTTTTTTTAATCATAAAATTTTTCGCTTTGAAACTCTTAGAATTTCAGTACAATTTTCAATAACAAATTGTCCCTTCCACAGTGGACAGATCGGACAGGCACAGTGGACTAAATTTAAACAGAATACTAAATACAAACTATAGTGGACTAAATTAAGCAGTCATAAAAAAATTTGCTTATGACTGTATATGATTTGCTTATAACTCTTTGAAGTTCCGTACAATTTTCAGTCCTACAGTGGACTGATCGTAATTTACGGTCCCCATTATATTACCCATATCAAGCATCAAGGTCTGTTAGCGGGTGGTTCACAACTTTAATCAGCCTGGTAAGGAATCGAGGGTGAGCGGTATCAATCCTCGTTAAACTGATCTACCACAAAGTGCTCGACTTCGCACTCAGGAAGTCGGACTACCAAAGCGGGGTATCCATCCTCTCTTAAGAGGATCAAAATTGTGATAGAATGTCCTCGGATTATGCTTTCCAGACCGTCTACCAATGGCCCATTGTGCAGCTCTAGTACGACGCAAATAAAGTACTACTACTACTGCTTCAAGAATAGTCGAATTAAAAAATGTACGGAATTCCAGAGAGCTGTACATTAAAATTTTCTGATTCTGACCATAATAATGTCCGAATGTGAAATTGTTTATTTTGCCAACTCAGTTTTACAACATCCTGCATAAGTGTGATATTATAATCAAGATTCTAAATAATTCAGATGCTTACCTAGTTATTTCTAAGCCTTATGATTTCTATATCACTATTTTTCATGTTAATTGTATGCATAAGAAGAATTCGGGCAAAGTGGCTCCTTCATTATTATTATTTTATAACATTTTTACCAACCTGCAACCGAGAAGCATTATTGACGCATCTAAGCAACGCCTCCTATAACTGAAAGCCTCCACACGGCTTTTTTATAGGTAGTCCCATACCTGCCAACTTTCACTCTTTCCGAGAATGGATTTTCAGAATGGTTGTAAAACAATAAACAATCTGACTCAAAAATATATTTATATTTTGATCCGGTCGAAATTCGCTTGCTCAAGTATTATTATACGTTGATATATTTATTGTAATTATTTATATGTAGTGGTGGTCAAACTCATTTATAATTATCATTTTAATTCGAAACGTTAATTGAAATAAACTGAGTAATGCTACCACTTCAAATATGAAAATAAAATCCTCCGGAAAATCCGGAAGAGTTGGCAGATATGTAGTCCGATCAGACCACTGTGAAGGATATCCACTTTCCGTACGAGTCATTTAATACAAAATTTAGTTATAATAAGAAAGTGGTAGCAAATATATGACTAAAAATTTGTTTTATTTATGAATATTATTGCTTTGAATTATTCACTTGTCAACCACTACAGATTCAATTCTCAAATATATATGATGAATTTTTCTCAATTACTTTTATAAAAGATTTTGGGTTCATGCACACAACTGGTTCACTTTTTAAATAGTCAGCGCGGACTACTTATAAAAAACCGTGTGGAGGCTGTTTGATGTAGGAGGTGATGGCAGAGCTACTGGACACAAATTTATTAGGCCATTTACAAAATACAAGTGCTCGCTCTTTCACTTGTATCGTATAGTTACTCTTTCATGTCATGTGATCTATAATATCCAGACTTCTTTGTTAAAATTGACGCCGTAAGATAATAAGAATTAATATCTCAAAATATTTATTGATTTGAATGGGAATTCGGCTTCATTAAGATATTTTACTGCGCAGTGTGAACTCATTTTATACATAAAAATTACATCGCTATTCAAAGAAAGTTAATATATACGTGAAGAGCTGAGTTAATTGTGCGAAAGAGATTATTTAAAGTTCTCATCTGTTAGAAGGGTTAGTCTACAATTAAAATATAATTCTTTTTAGGTTCAGTTTTAAAATCCATTTAATTCTATTAAGCAATTATTTTATATATTACATGCATACATTTCCTTTGCAAAATAACGTAGGAGTGGTCACAAATGTATTTATTGGCTGAAAAAATTTATTACCAATATTTTATTTTTCTATGACAAAGAAGAATANTGTTTTTCGTTTATTGTTTTACAACCACACTGAAAATCCATTCTCGGAAAGAGTGAAAGTTGGCAGGTATGGGACTACCTATAAAAAGCCGTGTGGAGGATGTTTGATGTAGGAGGTGATGGCAGAGCTACTGGACACAAATTTATTAGGCCATTTCCAAAATACAAGTGCTCGCTCTTTCACTTGTATCGTATAGTTACTCTTTCATGTCATGTGATCTATAATATCCAGACTTCTTTGTTAAAATTGACGCCGTAAGATCATACGACCGGATGAATAAGAATTAATATCTCAAAATATTTATTGATTTGAATGGGAATTCGGCTTCATTAAGATATTTTACTGCGCAGTGTGGACTCATTTTATACATGAAAATTACATCGCTATTCAATGAAAGTTAATATATCCGTGAAGAGCTGAGTTAATTGCGCGAAAGAGATTATTTAAAGTTCTCATCTGTTAGAAGGGTTAGTCTGCAATTAAAATATAATTCTTTTTAGGTTCAGTTTTAAAATCCATTTAATTCTATTAAGCAATTATTTTATATATTACATGCATACATTTCCTTTGCAAAATAACGTAGGAGTGGTCACAAATGTATTTATTGGCTGAAAAAATTTATTACCAATATTTTATTTTTCTATGACAAAGAAGAATACTAATTAATGAGGATAATTGAGCAAAATATCAAAGGTTATACTTTACTAATCAATTGAGAGAAAATAATCACATTCATTTCTAAAGTAGATTGATGACGCAGTTATTTCAATTGAATATTATTGGGAAAAGCAGTATATTTACGTTTCGCATATTATATTAATAATATCTGCAATTTGATTTTTGCAAAAGTGAATAATGATGATTCATTTTAAATACTCCACTCCTTTTCTTATAAAGGTACTAATCACATCACTACAAAATGTTACATTTTTCAACGCTAGTCAGGAATAGGATATCACTTAATTATTATTTTAGTGAATTTTAATCTGAAGTTACATAAAATGCTAACATATGTAATAAAGAAGAAAGAATCAGAAGAAAATACTTTTATGTACTGCCAAATTTGAGCATTTTTCTGTGAAATTGAATGAATTTATTTGCAGCTTCACTTGCATTAAGAATAGCTTTAGAGAAATAAATTTAACAGTTATTAGGTGTCTAGAATTTTTTGTTTTTCAGTCCAATTTTATTGTGATTTGTTTTTAATGATTTTAGGCACGTTATTGCAAAATCTTAACCCATTTATGTCAATTACTTCGCTTAAGGCGAAAGAATTTATATTCGTTAGGCAGATTTTTTTTTCTTCAGAACTGTAATTAATTCTGAAAATAATTAAGGGCTTTAAAATAAAGTAATTAAAACAAAGTAGCCTTTTATATAAATGTTTTAATTATGCAATTACGCAAATGTTTTAATTATGCGAAATTGTAAGTGTAAAAAACTACTGAGAATTATTGTTACTGAAGATAGTCATGACCTTGAAAAAATTAAAAAACGGTAGGAAAAGAATGGAAACACAAATTGTTTTTATGAATGCTTACCTACTAAAATGTTCGTAAGATAAAAAAATGCATCAAGATGATTCAAAACACAAAATTTAATTTGTAAAATTAAAGTGAAATTAAATACTTTAAAACATAATACATCTTCATGAAACCTTTATCCCATTTTTAATATTTTCGCCGGTTGACTTTTAAATCTTTGATATTTTTGCCGGACTCTTTTACATAACAAGGAACAGAATATTTAAATATGAAAATATTTTTGCTCCAAAAAGCGGAACAAGTTGATATTACTGATGTCCAGACACAAATAGTTATTCATATGTGAAAAGCATTTATATGAATAAAAGTGGTAGAGCACATTTGTATGTGTGTGTGCCAAATCGAAATTTCACTCTGCCTCCTATTGCTCGGTATTTTTTTATCCAAATATAAATATTTATACTATAAGTATATTATGTCATTGCGTTTTTACATAATAAATATTAATAATCTTTGTAAAATAGAAACGTCTTTTTAAATGGACGTTTCTATCAAGTTCACGCTATTTTAGTTAGCATCACCGTCACGTTATCATGTTCTTTTTGTAAGCATTACCGTAGATTTCCAAAAAAATTAATTTAATGTCAAATGATATCATCAGTAAAAAAAAAAAAACATAATATTTTTCAATTTTACGGTAACCATATGAAAATGGCTAATTAAACCGTGTTTCTCTCATGTTGAACCATAGTATCATGTAATTAGGTCCAGAAAACACAAAGCTGTACAAATTACTAGAATTAGTTTAAACTATAATCCTGAAAACCAGTACTGTAATTAAGTTAAAACATAATACAATACTGTACAAATTTGTGGCAATCATATTAAGACATTTAATTAAACCATGTTTCCTTGAAAGTTGAAAAACAGTATTGTGTGATTTGTTTCAGAAACTGTAATACTGGGCAAATTAATGCAAGTAAAACCATAATACTGGGCACATTTACAGCAACTTTATCAAAATTGTTAATTAAACCATGTTTTCTTTCAAACTGAACCATAATATCGTGTAATTAGGTTCGGAAACCATAATCTTGTGTAAATTATGAAAGTTGGGTTAAATTACAAAGCTGTACAAATTGCTGTAATTAGGTGTAAGCACAATACTGTGTAAATTTACGGCAAACCTTATTAAGATGTTTAATTAAACCTTGTTTCGTTTTCGTTCATGTTAAATCATAATATTGTGCACTTAGGCTCAGAAACCAGTAAATTGTGCTGAATAAAGTAATTAGGCTAAACCATAATATTGTACAAATTTATAGTAATGTTATTTAGACGCTTTACTAATCTATGTCTCCTTTAAAGTTGAATCATAGTATCGTGTGATTAGTTTTAGAAATCATAATGATAAGAAAATTAATGTAAGTAAAGTCATAATACTGCGCGTATTTAAGGTAACATTATTAAAATGTTTGATTAAGCCATCTTTTCGTTCAAGATGAACGACAGTATTATGAAATTGGGTTCAGAAACCATAATATTGTGCAAATTACTATAATTTGGTTAAATCATAATACTGCGCAAATTACAGTAAATAAATTAAACAATAATACTTGTGAAATTACTGTAATTAGGTTAAGACATAATACTGGGCGAATTATTGTAATTAAGTTAAGGCATAATACTGTACAAATTACTATAATTAGGTTAAGCTATAACACTGTTGAAATAACTGTTAGGTAAAGATATAATAATGTGGAAATTAATATAATTATTCTATGCCATATTACCGTGCAAATTTCTGTAATTAGAGCAAACCATAATAATGAGGAAATTACTGTAATTAGGTTAAGTTATACTACTGTGAAACTTACTGTAATTAGTTTAAGCCATATTACTGTGCAATTTTCTGAAATATAGCTAAGCTGTACTACCATAACCATATTACTGAACAAATTGCTGTGATTAGAATAATTTATAATACTTTGCTAATTACTGTAAGCAGATTAAGCCATAAAACTGTGCAAAGTACTATAATTAAGATAAAGTGTGAAGACATAACACTGTGCAAACTACTGTAATTAGGTTAATACATAATACTGCGCTGAATTTAAGACAACCATATTAAGATGTTTGATTAAACCATGGTTCCATTCAAGTTGAACCATGGCACAGTGCAATGGCGTCAATAATTGTCTACTTAGCATAAAATTGAAGCTGCAACACCTTTATCAAACAACAAACAACAAATGTTTCAACACGTTCCAGTTACGTGACTATCTGCACACTTCCGTAGTTATTTATATATAGGCAAAAGAAAAAAAAATAACTGTGTAATATGCTTATGGTTAAGCAATTAAAAACTGTTGAAAAAATACATAAATTTTTCGCTAACATTAATTTCAAGTTTTGATACTTTTTACGTGCCAAAATATTTAATAAAATTCTTCTTACTCTCGCAGTTTTATACCCTTCATAGCTTTTTTCTATACTGCGTTCTTAAGCCTAAAGATATTAAAAAAATTTCAATTTATTTTCTAAAGTCTAAAAATTATAATTGTTTTTCTACAAGCGACAAAAAAATCCCTTTGTTTTCATTTTCGGTGTAGTCTTACAATTAATAACCGTTTTTACCTTTTTTTTTCAACTTTAAAAAATAATTAAGTCACATATTTTCTCAGAGTTGATTATTAGAAATAAGAAACTGTTCGAAGAAGTAATTAAAAATTCATTTTATGATAGGAAATAATTGAGTTTCTTGGTTGCAAGGATTACAAAAAGAAAACAAATATTGATGTAAGTGAAATACGTAGCAAAGTGTTTTAAAACTTTTCTTCGCAAAATAAGAAGTTTATTTTTTCAATAAAAATTTAATTAAATATGGATTTGGCTGTTTTTTATAGATATCTAGTTATGTATGAAATTGATTTTTTTTAAGTTGTTGAACAAATTTTTTTCCTCTGTACTCTTTCTGATAAATTGTCGGTTTCAACATTGTGGCGTTATTATGACAGTAGACTATTGAGAAAATATGTTTTGTCAACTCCTCCAACAAGAGAGAAGGCCTTCGCACGGAAAACTTTTATCCGATGGAACGAACATAAACTGCGCAGAAATGTCACAATCTTCGTACCACTATACAGCACAGTGGTGTAATAAGAAAGATGCCGCAACATTCAGACTACTAAGGATCGGATTTCTCATTCGTGGTAACATCGCGAAAGCCTTCTCTTTTAAAGGAGGAATTTGTTATATGTGCACAAGCATAGTATTTGATACGAACAACAACATAATAGATTCACGAAAAGCAGAAATTACCTTTTTATAAGATTATCTAATAAAAACGCAGATTAATTTTTTTTGTATGAAAACTAGGTACTTGTTTACTGGTCAAAAGAAAAACCGTTACTTTTTAGATGAACTTCATACAATTTAAAAAGAATAAGTCCTTTCTAATCAATACCCGAGTTTAAATTCTGGGGTTAAGCGAAAAAGTTTTACCGCAAGATGCAAAATCATTTCCTAGAGTTCTAGCTGTTGGTACTTTGTATTGTCGGGATATTTCTAAAATTTTAAAAGAGCAACATATTTACCTCTAAAAGAGAAAAGTAGTCTTACGACTTCATTAATTACTTTGCGAAAATAGCAGAATCTTCATATGGAATAACTTATTCTAATTGTAATCAAAACCAAAATGCACTTTTCAAATTTTTACCATCCCTGCAATAATTATAGCTGAGCTGCGATGGCTCAGGAGATAGAGCGCTCGCCTTCCAATGAGGCGAACCGGGTTCTAATCCCGGACGGTACGAATTCTGTTTCCGGCTTGCACCGACCACAGTGCTGACGTGAAATATCCTCAGGGGTAGACGGATCATGAGATAGAGTCTCCTTGCCGTCAGACTAACCGTGGGGGATTCTCGTGGTCTTCTTCTCCATGCAACGCAAATGCGGGTTTAGCTCCATCAAAAAGTCCTCCACGTGGGCACATTTCTCCCAATATTCGATCCAGAAGTTCCCTTGTCTTCCAGATTGGGTTCAAAATTACAAGGCTACGGAGTTTGACATTAGTAGTCGTAAACCCATAAAATTGGGTCGGCTGTTCAACGACGGTTATAAGAAAATGAATAATAATTTTAGCTTACATCCGCGGTGGCTCAACGAAAGGTGACCCAGGTCAAATTCCCAGCGTTGGTTGGTCAATATGAATTCTGTTCCTTGCTCACTCCGAATACAGTGATGACACAAAATATCTTCAATCATAGACGGATCATGGGTGAGAGTCACCTTGCCGTCGAGCTAACCATGAGATTTTTTCATGGTTTTCCTCTTTATGACTTCATTCAATGCAGAAAAAACTGCTATAGTTTAATAACACATTTGGATATTTATACAATAGTATTTTTTAGAATTTTATAGGTTAAAAAATAAGGTAAATAGGTTTCAGTCAGGTCAAAAGGGAATAGAAGGGCTAGTTCACTCAGCTGTTAGAGCTGAAGCTACGATTTCCCTCCTCATGACGTCGTTGTGGCCACAGATCTCGGAGATTGCAAGCAGAGATATTATGATAACTTTGAAGTTGAGTTAAATTCAGAATCCCTGATTTTTAAATATGCCGTTAATAGCAATTTGTTCATGCTTAATCATTAGGAAACATCAATCTTAAACGCTAATTACTGAAACAAAATAATAATTTAGGTTCATAATGACATTAGAAATTTTACCATTGCTTATAGATATTTAAGTTTACGATGATATAATTTATAGATACTTAAATTTAAGACAATATAATTTTTTAAAAAAATCAAAAATATTTAGAATAACTACATTAAAAANGCAGGTCGTCGGGCTACCGAAGCGGGGGTGCCATCCCCTCCGCAGAGGATCGAAATTGTGATGGCATGTCTTCGGATCATCCTCCGGGGTGTTTCCCAGACCGTCGCCAATGGCCCATTGTGCAGCTCTAGTGCAACGTAAATTAACAACAACAACAAGCAAGTTGCAATTGCGCAAACTGGAATTTCGTTAATAGTTTTAAATTTTTGTAAATTCTCTGCAAAAACTGAGGAAAGTCATTATAGGAAATAACAAATGTCTTAGAATATGTCACAAAAAGAAATGCTCCAATATTAGTTAGAGCTGGGAAGGCCAATCGCTCCGTCCTTGAAGTAAAAGTGCGAGCTTTGCACCAAGGTGACGTCACTAGAGAAAATCGGAGGAGTGGCGCGGCGAGAGTTTCTTCAAAGGAGTGAACCAGCCCTTCTATTCTCTTTAGCCCTGAGGTTAAGTAAGGTTTTGAAAAAATAATAATTTTCAATAAATGAGTTTTTTTTATAACTTACGCTTAGTTTGTTATCAGAATAAAAAGAAATAAGAATGCCCACAAGCTTGGCTTGCATTTTTTGCAACTAATGTTTTCTTTGTCTTCATGATTTTTTTACTTCAATGTCTCATTGTCGCAGTCGGTAAAACATCACCGGCAGAGAGCTGTGGGTCATTATCTCTATCGCGTCAACTTAAGAAAACCACAGCAAGGGACACATTAAATCTATCGTAGCTGAACCAAAGTTGTAATGCGTCATATTGTAATGTGTAATGTTCTCTCGTCAGTTGTAATGCGGAATATTTTAGAGAAGGGTACCAGATCAGGCGTTATCCTCGCCGTCTGTCCTGGAGCAAAGTTACGTGGCCTTCCTACCATGGCGGTTAAGAGATGATCCCTAAACACGAAGTGTGCTTTGACTTATGTCATATCTAGTTTGAGTGATAATGTAAAGAATTGAGTTATTATGTATAAAACATGATATCAAGCAACAAGATCTAAATATTACTATGTTCAAATTCCTTTTCTTTCTCTTCTTATCTGTTTTTCTACTATGTGACAATGAATTAAGTATTTAATGCTTCTTGTTTTAAGTGTATACAGTACCATGGCTAAATTAATCATTATTTTCTCAGTTCTTTTCAAGCAGCAAACTTTTATTTAAAAAAAATAAGTAAATTTTTTTTTCTCAGCTTAAATTTTAGGTCAAATACAACCAAGAGAATATTTTAAATTATAGTTACAATTGACCCCGTAAATGGGGACAATTGTTTCAAGTGCACGACTGTCAAAAAATTTTAATAACTAATATAATGACATTTAAAATAAGGTATTTGTTTTTTTTTTCTAGTAGAAGATAGTCTACTTTACTCGTCCGTCAATTATTACTAATAATATATTGGATTTTTCGTTAGTTAAAAATAGTTAAGTAAAAAATGTTACAATTGACCCCTCTCTCCCCTATACTTACTGAAATATTAATAAAACTTAATAAATCTAAGAAACTATATAACAAATATTAAATTGAAAAATGAAGCAATCATTCTCAAATCTTTTGTAATTCATTTAGTCCCTTTTTAAAATAAGAAATTTAAACAAAGAAAATAAAATGAAACGTGTCTATGAAATAAATTTTTCCCAATTTTGTCAAAAATGAATTAAAAAAATAACCCAGTCTAAACTAAACTTGATTTATATCAGTCTTGTAGAAACTCTTATCAACACAACATGGTGAAAAGTTTTTAAAAATATTTTTTAAGCCAGAGTATTTTTTTAATGTACTGTCTGATAATCGTAATGATCCTTACATTTATTTATTCTTATATATTGCTATTAAACTTAGCACTATTGTCAGGTTTAAATAGAAATTTAGGAATAAGAATTAATATATGTCTTATAATTTTAATTACTATAAATGTTAGCATCAATGAAATAAGAACTAATCCTTATATTACTTCATTCTCAAAAAGGAAGAAATCGATAAAAGACCTAATAAATCTTAAATACATAAAACTATCCCCAAGTTTTATTTTAATATGTTGGATAGAAATGTTTCACGCCAGTCTAGACGCCATTTAGTGACATAAAAGCCATTCCACTGTCCATAAACTACAATAAATAAATTTAAATGGACTGATATTTGGCACAAACCTATGTGTCATTCTGTTAAACCTCCTAAATCCTAAAAACTTGTTGTCCGTCGATTCTCCCAGAGAAATACAGCACATTAAAAACAGTCTCGTACGTGCATTCGGAGAAAAATATTCCAAAAGAAGATTCTCTGGCTTCCCATTCTTAAAGCTGTTCACGAAATTCTTTTGTCTTGATATTCTTCATGTACCTCCTTCATGGATCTATTCGAGGTATAAATTTCTGTTAGCTTGATGTTTCCAAGCCCTTGCACCATCATTTCTACACTCTGGATTGGTTGTGCTCTTGATCGCGGCGTGCCTATTTTTTCCGATTTTTTTACAACCTTCTTATTTTTGGCTGTCAAAGTGAACAAAAGGAATTTTTTGTATTCAATTGTTTTAAATTTGAAAAAAAAAATGGAATTTATAGGTTTAAAAACACCTTCGTTTTGAAAGTTAAATTTAAGCTTATCATTTCTCATTTTATGCAAATTTAATTATTATTTAATATGTCTTTAAGTTAACGTAATGCTTTATCACGAACATAGAATGATATTTCTATTTTTTAGCAACAGAAATGGTACATTTATGTGTTTGTAGATTCATAACGTTTGACATCAAAGAAAGTGCTGACATAGTCTATAAGCATTCAAAATTAGCTTAGTATATTAGTAGTTAGTTGAATTCTTGATTATAGAGTGCCTATTTCTATCGATTATTTCATAACTCTCCGATTTTTTTAGCTATCAAAGAGATTAAGGAGAATTTTTTTTTGAAGTTCAGTTTTTTGTAATAAGAAAAAAATGGAATGTATGACCTTAAAAACATGTTTTGACTGTTAGAAATCCGGCAGAAGGATTCATAGAGTTAGATTGCGGATTTATCTTCAAAGTTACGATTCAAATGGCAAATGGTCTCACAGCAAATATGTTTTTTAACCGCGCTGTTGTTAGTGCGAACTCGGAGCAAATTTGCTATCGACTAGTCTTTGGGATTCGAACCTATCTTTCCATTGAGAAGATAGCCCTCTGTCTCCTGAGCCTATTGCCAGCGTCATCAATTGTTCAATTATCCCTAGTCAATTTTCACCAATTTCCATCGTCAGAATTACTATTTTAAAGCATTTGGGTCTTCTCATTGGGAAGAGAACGTTCTGTATCCTAAGCTAATTGCCATAGGCATTAATTGTCTAATAATCCCTAGTAAATTTTCCTCAAATGTCATTGTCAGAATTACAATTTAAAGATAACTGGGTCTTCACATTGAAAAGAGAGCGATCTGCCTCCTAAGTCGACTGCCATAGTCATTAATTATCCCTAGCCGATTTCCATCAATAGCCATAGTCAGAATTACTATTTAAAGGCAACTGCGTCTTTTCATTATGAAGAGTCTCTTGAGCCAATTGCCATAGCCATTAAATATCCAATTATCCCTAGCCAATTTTTATCGATTGTCATGGTCGGAATTACGATTTAAAGGAAACTCTTAAATTCACATACATAATATTCTGTAATACATTTTTCCAACAAAAAATATGAACTAAATATTTGTTAGCTACTTAAAGAAAAAATTGCAAACTGTCCTAAATTACAACAATGTGTTGTGTATTGGAACAGTTAGTTTCAAATCAATTCAATGTCAACAAAAAAACGTAATGTTCATAGCACTAAATTAAGAAACTGCATATTTCATATGTACAATGCGCAAGAAAAAAATCGAATTATCCTGAATAACCTTGTTCTGACTATCGGATTTTCACGTACTAGGACTCAATCTGAATGATTCGAGGGGTTGACCTCAAATATGGTAAATAATTAGTGCAGACGATAATTTTAAAATCTGAAATCAGACACAAAAACGTATTTTCCTTGAATAAACATACATATTTCGATATACTTTCAATACGATTGTGGGTCAGAAATCCGAATATGGGTGCGGATTTCTGTCTTTTAAAATAGCCGCAATCTGGGAAATATGGTCCCAATGGTTCAGTCAGGAGAGCGTTCTAATGCTTGAATCCCTTAATGTTAATTTCACTTTTTGTAATTTTTGTTGTATCTCGCGAACTTTTAAAGTAAATCGAAAAAATTTTTTCACACAATTCTAATATAATTTCATGCAAAAAAAAATTTTTTAATAATTATTTTTTATATTTTATTACTTCATTTATTAAAAGTGAAAAATTTTAAATTTTAAGATAACCATAATTTCCTAACAATATAAATTTATAAGGCAAAATACAAAATTTGAATAAATTCGGTCGAAAAGATTCTGAGAATTCAAATTTTAAATATACGACATCATTAAAATGCTAGAAACGCTGTGCCCTCAATATTTCTTCAAACAAACTAATATGACTAAAGCAATAAACTCGGCAAAATAAGCCCAAAAATTTTTGTAATCAGCCTAACAATTTTACATATAAAACACTCAGTGTTTTACATTCAACACTTAACATAAAAAAATAATGAGAGGCCTCGCTGTGGACTGATCGTTAAGACACGGCTCCTAACAGATCATCGAAGTCAAGCATCACTGGTTGCGGTCAGCGTGTGGGTGGATTACCACTTGGATCAGTCTGTGTAGGTTCCGAGGGTGTGCGGTATTGGTCCTCGTTAAACTGTTCTACCGTAAAGTGATCAATTTCGCTCGTAGGTCGTCAGGCTACCGAAGCGGGGGTGCCATCCCCTCTGCAGAGGATCAAATTGTGATGGCATGTCATCGGATCTTCCTCAGGGATGTTTTCAGACCATTGCTAATTGCCTCTAGTGCGGCGTAAATGAACTACAACAGCAACAAAAACAATGAGAAACCAACAATTTTCTAACATTTCATCACGTTTATAACAAGCCAAAGATTTGTCGCTGAATCTTCAAACATCTTCGCTTTACGAATCATTGAAAAAAAGTTTCGAAATATTGAAAAAAGTCAAAGTAAAGCAACCTAATATACTTTTTATTACTTTAATGTAATTAGAATAGAAATAGAAGAAAATATCTATTTTGTAAACATGAAAAATATCGATTGAGAAAATCAGATTTAAAGTTTTAAAAAGCTCATTCCAACCATACATACAATAATGCACAAACACCTTTTAACTATCTTGTTTTATGAACTTCGGCCTATACTTAGAGCAATGATTCTCAATCAGTTAGAGCAGTGATTCTTTTGAGTGCCGCCAAATATTAGAAATGATACAATAAAAATTATAATGCTTTTTTTTATTACGAGTAAAGTTTAAATTAAAGAAAAATGCATATATATATAATATTAAATATATATATATATACTTTCTGTAANTCTATGGCTCACAATTTTAAAAAATGTTGAAAAAAGTAGGAAATTTAATGACCATTTAAATTATAAATTAACAAAGGAAAGCAAGCTAAATATTAACTTTCAAACAGAAATAAAAGCTAATCATTAAAGTAAGCTATGCAATTAATTGTTATAAAACAAATTAACAAAGGATAACTAACAAAAAAATAAGCTAACAATTAATAATTAGCAAAAAAATCTAGTTAACAAGAAATTACAAAAAAAATAACAATTAATGTAAAAAAAACTAGCAGTTAATAACTATAGAAAACAAGCTAACAATTAATTACTAGCAAAAAAATAAGTAACTGTTACTAACTAATAAAAAACTAGTCGAAAGAAATAATTAATCCATTAATAAACGTGCTTTTGTGGTACATATTAGTTTATTTCACATTCAAAATTATTATCAAAAACTGTTTAACACAGTGATAGTTAATAGTTAATAAATAGTTAAGAAAACAATTTTTAAACTATTTTTTTTTCATTGTGTGCCGTCAAATTTCGAAATCGTTAACAGTGTGCCGCCACAAATAAAAGGTTGAGAACCACTGAGTTAGAGTCTCCGATCTTTCATGACTAGAATCATATAAGCAGAGGTTACTTTAGCCACTGGGTAAAGTAACCTCTAAGTAAGTAAGTTTTTTCTGCTGATTTTAGCAAATATGTTTTTTATTTGATTGCTAAATGTTATGCCATGAGTTGTGCCTTTAGAGAAGTTTTAAATCACATACTTTCATGCCGTGTATGTTTTATTGGTATAAGTTTAAGATCTTTTCTAATTCCCTTGAAAAGTTTGTGATATATAGTGAAATAAGCAAAAAACAAAATTAAAATTAAGGAGTAAAAACTCTTGACTATTCTCCTAACCTAATTATGTGCAAAAAAATTCGGTTCGCTTAAAACGTTTTCGATATATGGCGAAATACGTGAAAAGTAAAAAAAACAATAAGGGATCCAAGCGTTGAATCGCTGCCGGCCGCTTTCAAGGAAAGGCTCACGATTTGGGCACCACCTGGCAGTCTTGGCGCCAAGTTGCTCTCCACAGCGTTTGAAAAAGCAGGACTTTAAACGTTTTTACATCTTTAGCACTGGCTGCAAACGTAATTATTTTAAAAAAAATATACATCGGATGTACTCTCAATACTGTTACAGTGATTTTCATGATCATTAATAAATGAAAAAATCTTCGCCATCAGAAATTTTTTTCAGAAGAGGAATTGCGAGGGAAGATGAAGTTCAAAATTTCAAAAATTCTTTCTATTTATTAAGAGGCATGTAAAATAGAAATACTTTTTTCTGAACAAATACAAATATAAAATAAGGGCACACTGAAAGTAATTTGTATTAATTGTCTTTTTTAATAAAAAGCAAAACAATTAAAAATTCTAGATATAAATAACCTGCTTATGACCTCCAGATTGTTTTGATGTTACTAAAATGTTAAAACAGATAACATAAATTTGTGTTGAGCAAAACTTTTGTATAGAACTTTTGCATATAGAAGTTTGTTTTTTGCAGTACTATATAATCTTGTTTCTTGACGGAAGGAAAGGAATAATAGCACATAATTTATCTACTTATCTTTATTGTTTTTAAATAAGACTTCTCAGTTTTATTTTCGCTGATTTTTATATTGGATGTCAAGTTAAACATGTATATACAAGATGTTAAACTAAATTGAAACTTTTAGCGCATTCCCTGAGTTTCAATTCATGTTTTTACTTTGCTTAATCTTATTAAAGATTTTCTCAAGAAAAGGAATTTAATCTTCATGTCTCATTTGTATTTATAATTACTCATTAAAATAGCATTTATAACTCAAAATTTGAATTGAATGAACATTATCTTGGTGTTGCAGAATTCAGAATAAAAAAGTATAGAATTACTTCCTACAATTTTTATAAAGTGTTAGAATTTGATATTTTGAGGTCTCATTATGCCTCTTGTATAATTTATATAATTTAAGCCATGGATTAGCCAAATGCTTTAATATAGTACAATTTGGTAGCAGGTTTAGCTTGTTTCTGTGTGAAGTGTAAATAAGAGTACATAAACTAATCTTTTAGGTTTTAAAAAATTTTATTAATTCCATTCAAATACTAGCCAGCATAGACTTTACTGCTAATAAACAATAGAAATGCAAATATTTATATATAATTCGCATCAATTGTCAAAAGATTAAAAAGTATATAGATATAGATAATTTAGTTCAGTATTAATTGTAATAATATGTAAATGCTTATTAAAATAATATTTAAATATTCCAAAAATATCGTTATAAGAAAAAAAATACAATAGCGCATTATTCAATTTGATTTAAACATTGTAGTTTAACATTTCTCCTGTGTTTTATGGCAATCTGGAAATGCACTATGTATGTTATAATACATTAGAAAAGAATCTAATAAATGCTATATTTGACGCTGCAATCGAAAATTTCCGATATAAAAGCCTGTTTTCTTAAGCTCAATGTAAATGTATATTGATTCCTTTTCTGGTTTAATTTTTCGTTTTATAGGTATTTTCCTAATGAAGCCCTCTAAAATTAATGCCAAATTTAAACCAACTAATAAAATAGTTGAAAATTACTTGGTATTTCTGCCAGAAATGGAAAAAACTAAAAATAAGTCACACAATTGTTTCGTAATAAACCACGCTTACCAATTTATTAAATTGTTCATAACTATTCTGTAATTTGTAAATAAAAATTCAGTAGTTAGTGAAAAAAAATGCACCAGTTAGTGAATTCTTAGGTCTACTTCATAAAGTTAATTGACTAATAGTGTGCAAAAATAAAATCTATATTAAACACATTTATCTTGAAATCTTTTCACCACATTACCTGAAAGTTATTTAGAACATCCATACTTAAAAGTATTTAGTAATGAATTGAAAATTAACATGCATTATGAATACTATATGCCCTTCGTAGTTGAGACTATGATTAATATGTAATTTGTCCATTTAATTGTTTCTGTTAAATATGATAGTAATATTTATACAATTCTTTGCATAAATATAAAAAAATGAGTTCTACTATGCTATTTTACATGAAGCATTTAAGTAAACGATATATATTTCGTTTCTTAAGAAACTAGTTAATTTTTACTTTCAAGTCATTGCTCTCTCATTTTCTCCTATACGAAAATGAGGTATTAAATACTACCTTGGAAATTTAATCACTTAGTTAAACTAGATAGCAAGTAAGAAATCTTTAAAACTGTTTTATTATTAGTATGAAGTCGTAGACAGATATTAACCCTTTCGCGCCGACTGTCACAAATACGTACCAGCATAAAACCATATCAATCAGGGAAAAAAGATAAAACTGGTAATCAAAGTAATTCCTTAACAGTTTATTTGTGGGCGGAGTTATAATTTTTTGATTTATTTAATTCACCATTACTTTGTTTAAAATAAAACTATTTAGTTATACTTTGACTTAACATTGATTATATGTATGATTAAACTAACAATAATTAAAGTAAATCAAAGTAAGTCTGTCAAATTAGCAACGACTACATTTAAGTCACCGTTTTTTATTTAATTACAACTTGATTCTGATTTTGCACGAATGCTTTTCTGAATCACCCGTCCCCAAGGGGTTAAAGAAAAATATCTTAGTCTTGAATACATCTTTCACAATAAACAGCTCTGCATCTTTCAAAATGAAAAAAATCATTACGATCCCAAAAAAAATTGACCGATTGTAGAAAATTCTGCGATCTACGATTTTTGATTCTATTTCTAGAAGTCTGATAAATCTTGAGTTCGATTAAATTTATAACTGCTTTTCGGACAGGAAATTTTTTTTTAACACAAATAAAGTAGTTTCTCAATCAACACTAATCATTCTCCTTCAAGACTAATGAAACAGGGTTGCACGTTGCTGTAAGATAAGGTGCGACGCATTAATGGGTAGGATTACCGTATTTATGGTTTTCAAACCGTTTATTCTCTACCGCGTCATGCGGTGCCTAAAGCGTGAGTGTTTCCTGGAGTGCCTGCCGGCCAGGTGGCCAACCGTTTAGCTTACCTGACTGCGAAGGAAATGGTTGTGGGTTCAATTCCCGCTGAGGGCAAGGATGTTTCCCCCTTTGTGTTGTCCTTTGTTGTGTGATTTGTAAATGTAGTCCACCCTATGAACGGGTATCTGTGTCATTGTGGGGTTGGTAACGTTGCTCGCGCCCACGCTTAAGTTTCACAGGTGCCCACCGGGAAACGTAAAGAGCAATACGTCCGGCATTTTTCGAGGCAAAGAGCAAGAGTTCATTGCCTGAAATTAGAAAAAAATTCGGATCGATTTTCTGATCAAACTATGAGAACCATATTTTCCGGATTGCGAGTAACCCCAATATTCCGGGATCAGAAATTACGAATCCATGAAAAATAGTTATCTTTATTAAAAGAAAGCACGTTTTTGTGTCTGATTTTGTAACTATAAATATCATCAACACTAATTAATAAGCAAATTTGAGGTAACCCCCCTAACCATTAAGTCTGAGGATAGAACGTGAAGATCCGATCATTAAATCAAAAGTTATCCAGGGTTCTCCATTTTTTTTCTCTTTTTTTTGGGTTATGTACATAATTTTTTAGCCTTTTGCTATCCCTTCACCAACTAAGATAACGCAAATATTTAATTTTTAACAGTTGGTGTCAGTTACCCCATATTGAAGTGTAACTAAAAACATTTATTTGTTACTGTCATTAAAATACATGTTTTAGAAAAATTTAAACGTGTAAACATTAAGTGTAACTGTAAACCTAAGTCTTGCAGTAATAAATTAATCCTAAATTGTCAGAAGTCATAATATTTTCGAACTAAGAAAATAAATTTTAATTTATGCAGCAAAATATTATAAGCCTGTGATGAACCTTTATTTATCATATCAGTAAATAAAATTTATTATTAAAATGAAACCTTTTATATTGAAAGACACATCTACAATATAATAAAGTATACAATAGTAATTGAAATTAAAACTGTAACACTTTTGTAAGAGTAGGTTAAATCTTGAATTTAAACTTTTTATTGGAATTTATCTTTTTCGGAGAAAAATTGGAAAAATATGGAGTATATAAAATAGATAATGTTTGAAAAATAATAATTTTTCCTCGGAAAGTTTGACGATTTAAAAAATTTCCTTTTCCTTGTAAATAATAATTTCAATATTTTGCATAACCTTATTTATTTCAAAAATTTACAAAACATAACAATATATATGCCTCTTGTACAATAAAATCATGGATTTTGGTATAATGTTTATATATTTTTATATCATTTTTAGTTTATACATGTATCTATACTTTTTGAAACGTTTTTAAAAAAAGGAATTTTATTTCAGGAATAATACATAAGACTAAGTTACTAGATTTATTGAGTTCGTATATATTTATTTGAAAACAAATATTTTTTTATACTTTAGAAATACGTAACTAAATTTATAGTTACTTTCTTTTTCACGCGTATTTCAGATAAATATTACATTCGTTAAATGTTAACGCAAAACGTACATTTGCAAATCATATTCTCGGAATATCATCAGACATAATGCTCATTTCAAAGTACAAGCATTGGGATTTCTACGAAAATGTGTAAATGTCACAAAGTCGGATAGATTTTATATTGTGCTGAGATATTTAAATTTATTTTAAGTAAATAAATGTTATAAAAGGAAACTGAGTGATATCCCTGTCGACGGTACTTATATGGTTTTATTTTAAGGTTGAGACGCTGCGGAAATTCCGTCTGAAATGTTTTTGTTTTTTTCCTCCTCTCGTGGGATTGTTAAGACCTCATTTTGAAAAATGCAGTTTATATTCACGACGATGAAATACTTGTTCATTATTCATGCATTTTAAGTAATTAATGCAATAAACCGGCTTAGAAGAATTTTATACAAAAATTCCGATTTTAAGGCATAAATAAACAAGAAAAAATATAAAATTAAAAGAAAAGTAATGAATGCGTTGCGTTATCTTTGTAATCAACTTTAACCCAGAAACACCAACATCTCCAGGAAAAGAAAAGTTATCTGCACTGATTAATTTAATAGTTCGACCCAATGAACATAAATTGCGCAGTGGGGATGAAATTCGGAATATTTCGCTATAAACTGGTGACTAAACTGCACAGTGAGGGTTAATACGAAAGATATCACTACGCTCGAGCTAATGAAGGTTCAGATTTTTCATTTATGGTTACCTGTGTGGAGGCCTTCTCTTTTACCTTTTGAATCATTTATCATTTTTGAGAAAATTCGAGCCATTTAATCCAATCATTACTCGCTTTTATTCATTTCCCTATCTCTATTCGCTTTTATTATAAACTTTAATTATTAGTTTCGAACAACAATAATTTGACTTAACATACTTAAAAATTGAATTTAACATTTATACTTGCAAAATATTTGTAAAAATGCAATTTTCTCTTTATCTGGTCTATGATAATTCGTTTTATACTTCTTATTCGGAATTGTTGAAGTACTTTTTTTTAGAAAAGAAGTATAATGACAAAAATAATAATAACTGGATTAAACAATGACTTTTATTAAACTGACTATCTCTATTATAATTGTTAGTTTCAAATTCCATTGTTTGATTTAGTATACTTAAAAATGAAATTTAATAATTATGCATGCAAAATATTTGTAAAAATGAATTTTTCCCCTTTATCTGGTCTATGATCATTTGTTTTAAGCGTCGCATTCGGAATTGCTAAAGTTTTGAAAACAAAATACGTAAAAAAAGAAACACTAACTGGATTTAACTTTTACATTCATTTAGTTGCGAAAAATATTTTCTTAATATATATACAAGTTTTTTTACAGACGTTTACAGATTGAGAAAGTATTTTTTTAATGTATGATACACTACTTACTAAAAGTGAGATATTTTGAAAAGAACAAACGTATCATGTAAAGAATAGGTTATATGAATACTTGAAGTGTGCTTTAAGGTTAAAATAATCAACAGTACTAAAAATACTACAAGGAAGTAATAATTAAAAAAGTATACATTAATGAAATAGCAACCTCCCAATGTTTCCTTTTCTCTTCAGTTCATATATTTTTCAAATCGAAACGTCTATAATAGAATAAACTTACACCAAATTCTCTCTCATTCAGACAAAATGAGAATTATTTTCTCTTCTGAAAACTCCGCTTGTCGACGCATTCTTTTTCTTTTTTTTTATCGCCAGAAGTTGCGTTTGCAAACGAGAGTTTGTTGTTGTTTTTGAATAGATGTGATTTGAATGAATAATTTGTTGTTCGACGTTAAAACAGATATACATATTTTTAGTTGTATACAAATGAAATCATATATTATTTTTTAAATCTCTGTTAACTGTATTAAGTGATTTTATCATGTATAATTTTTATCAGCTTTACTTCCGCCTTATTCGAGTTTATGCTCTCTGCGTGCTACACGTAAATTTGGTTTACGAAATAAATATAAGTTTTATGAATTAGCGTATAGATCATTCTAAATTAATGAATCTTACATCTTATTATAGCGTAAAAATACATTTACTGACAATTATGTGTGTCTTATTTTACTATAATTATAAATTTTAGCACTACTGAATGAAAAAAAAATGTTGAAGGCTACTTCACACCAAGTAGTGTAAAAGAACATTATTGGTGAAGTGGAACACTTAATGGAACAACACCTCGGTGAAAAGTAGTTCCTACCATTTCTTATGCTAACATACACTTTTCTTTTACAGTGTCCACTGTAAAAACTGGGATGTGATTTCTAACCGACTTTGGTGTCGAAAAACACGAAAAATTGTGCCAATAATAACTTTATTTCAATTAATACCACATCGAGCCTTCTTTCACTCTTAAAATGGTGTAATGAAATCTTTATATGATCTGCCAAGTACATAAATCGGTCAATTGTATAAAATAAAAAATAAAAATAATTTTAAGGCATTTAACTTCTACGCACATCGGTTTTGTTAGAATTCATTTTACTATTCCGTTTGTGTAGTGTGTATAAATTAATTTAATTTTGGAAACATTGTGTGTATGTGTGATAAATTTATTATTCTTGCTTTAGATTTTATCATAAAAGTAACTTCACTATATCCTACTGTACTAATAAATTTTAGCATTGCGGAATAACAAATATGGTGGCGGCTATTTTAACCAAGTAGTGTAAAAGAACATTCTAGGTGTTTGCTTATACTAGAAACTATCCTTGGTTTTGGTATAGTGCAACACTTATTAAAACACCAATGTGGTGTAAATAAGTTAACACCATTTTTGGTGTTCAAATACATGAAAATGTTTTTCAGTGAATGAAATCTATATAATGCTATGATATAGATAATATCGGGATAACCTGGATGGTAAGGAGTTGGGTCCACGTGAAGTAAGTCGTGAGTTCGATCCCCACTACCCGTTTATTAAATGTTCACTGGTCCGTCGGGTCATAAAGTTCTCCATGTTCCCGCAACAAGTCAAAATCCTTGGGGGAACTGAATTGGAGATCGATGGTTCTTTGGTGCAGGTCAAAGTTACGATATGTGGATGAATGAATGAATGTGTGAATGGGTCGTATTCTTTGCCATAGATGGTGCCACTGAAAAACAAGAAACGCACTCTCTGCAAGAAATTCGTTTAGTTTCACCAAGCAGGCTTGTTGTTTTTTAGCAAGTTGCATTGGAAGCAACAACAATGATACAGTTAAAATTTTCCATATTTTTTAAGAACGAATATGTATAGTTCCTTAAGAGCTTTAATAACATAACTTTATTTTTCTTATTTAATTAAAAATAATTTTAACATGGCGCAATGTTTTTGTGAAAAATGCCATACTTTAAAAAACAAAAATAATCTACTAATAAATTTTACTCGAAATGCAGTGGACTCAATTTAAATAGTTTTCTAAAGTTGCACGTGTACAAAATAATGTAGTTTTTCTGACAAACTTCGGAATCAGTTTTCCCTTATATTTTGTATTTTATAATGGTGCACGTTTTTGCACAAAGAAAAAAAATATCTGGCAAAATTAATGTATTTGTATGATATTGACATTTCTGGTGAAATGCATAATTCTGGTAATAATAATATACTGTAATTAATTCATTTTGGTAGTTCTTCCGTTCGTGTAGAAATGGCATACCAGAAATTCTAAATATACAATTTTAACATGGGCTATATAAATATGTATGATTTCTCTTACGTAGGATATAATAAGTATGTCAAGCGCATATTTATTAACATCTTAAAAGCATGATAACTAAAAAATATAATTCAAAATATTATTATTAAATTTTTAGTATAATTTTAACATCATTAAGCACTAATAGCATTCATAAAAAATAAAAATTAAATTTCCGTTAAGAATTTTCAAGTTAGTATTAATTTTTTTTAAACTGAAGTAAAACATGAGAACACGAAATTAAAATAGTTCTATTGTTTTTTAATATAAACCAGAGAACAAAATAGTAGCTCTGTTTCCTAAATCTCATACAGCTTAGGAGCAATGCATTTAAAAATTGTCCTTATTACTTAGCTTACATTATTTTAAACAATTTCTCCAAACAGCATTAAAACAACAAAAGAAAAGACTCTCAAAATTGTATTGTAAACATTTTCGTTTTAGTTCAATTAGTTTTTTAAAAAGAAAATAACGTTTGATCTTCTGTGAAAACATGAGACTGTTCTATCATTCTATTGTTTTTAATATAAATTAGAGAACAAAACAAGAGCAACTCTTCTTCTCAAATCTCATGTAATTTAGTAGCACTGTACTGAAAAAGTATTTTATTACTTAACTTACATTGATTTTTATACAATTACTCTGAACTGCATTTATGCAATAACAGATACTCAAAAATGTATTGTAAACAATCTCATTCTAGTTCAATCATTTTTTTATATCTATTTACGTTAGATCTTCCGTATGGACATGCAATTGTTTTATTGTTTTTCAATATTAACTTGAGGACAAAGGTATAGCGCGGCTTCTGTAATCTCATACAATTTAAACGCAACGACGTAATTGAAAATTGTCCTTTTTACTTAGCATGCATTATTTTAAACAAATTCTCTAAAAAGCATTAACGCAAAAACAGACTCTCAAAATTGTATTGTAAACAATCTCATTCCAGTTCAATGAGCTTTTTCAAATAAGATAATTACGTTATATCCTCTGTAAAGGCATGAAATTTTATTTACTCTTTCATCCAGAGAAAATGTTAAACTATTAATTACAAACACAAAATAAGCTTTTATCAATTAAGAGATTCGGGGTAAATACCTGAGAAGTTGCTTAATTAAAATAGGGAGTACATAACGGATATCTTCAAGACACGTTCCTGAAACACGGAAATTATTACGAAAAGCATTTATAATATATATAAGGAAATGAGACGGAAACTAACCGCACGCAATGGCTTCGAAAGACGAAATATTAATAAAGCTTTTCTCTCTTCAAACATTTGATACCTATGAATAACGAACAAATTATAATTTAAATTTGGGATATTGTTCCGGAATAGGAGGATACATGCAAACTTCTATTTCTGCAATTTATTCTGTTTTAATAATATTTCTCGTTTCTCGTTAATATAAGACATATTTTTAAAACGGTGGAATAAAATTATCTAAAAGATGTATAAATAATTATAAAATCATAAGAAGCTAAAACCTATATATATATATATATATATATATATATGTATATATATATG